>NC_084666.1:15412557-15712807 GCF_028389875.1 Rhea pennata | reverse complement strand
TTAATATGTGCTTCAATTACATTACTTCATGTTCCAAAGTAATCAGTACCAAGACTGCCCCTGAAATCCCTATGAGTAATTTTAAATACCTCTGTTCTTAACACAGTTGATCACATCTTTTTCCTTTATTTTCTCAGAAAGTAATATTTATGCTCTAAAAGTGTATCAGTCAGGGTCTGTTTCAGAACAGCAGTATGTCTGAGTTCTGATACTTCAACTGCTCAAGGCTTTACAAAAATACTACTACTCAAAAATGTTAAAACCTTTTGTATCATCTATTTAGTCATATCAGTAGTATATTCTGCAGTGGTCTATGTAAAATACTTTCTGAACCCAAAAAGATAAAAATAGTTGCTTGGCTCCAGAAATGACTTAGTGTTCATAAAGACATTTAGTTGCATCATTTGGCTTTTAGAGGAAAAAAAAAGGGGGGGGGGGATAGGAAAAGACCTTTTAAAATTTACAGAGTAAATTGCAACATTTGTTCACTTCAGGTTTGAGTCACTGAGATCCATGGGGGAAAGAAATTTCATTGGACTTCACTAAATTTTGAGTGAGAAGTTAACCTGCTTTCCTTACAAATAGAAGGAAGGAATCTATTACCAAAGATTTTTGTGATCTGAGGATCTGACCAATTTAATCACTTACAGGTTGCCTTCAAAGCTTAAACTTGAAAATAAGGGACATTTTCTACTAAAGGCCTTGCTCCTATGGAGAACTTCACTGATCTGAGTAATGGGATAATTAAGGTGCTGAAATAAGCACTTCCTCAACTGTTGTGAAATGCAGCCTACGTTATATGACACTGTAAAAAGGATTGCCAAGATGCAAAGTTTGGAGCTCTCATGAGAGTGGAAAAAATACAGTAGGATTCGTAGGCAAGACAGTATCATTTGTTAGACTAAGAGATACTGTTACTGCGTGGGAAAAAGCATTATGTTCTCGGGCATTGCCATGTACCTGAGGCCAGCTACAGTCTATATATTCTGTAGTTTTTCTTTTTTTCTCAGCTCTAAGAATGGATGACATAAAAATCAGTATCTCTCCCTGTGAAGCCTAGCGCATCTATATTTTAAAACAAACAAGCACTACTTCTGCTACTATTCCATTCTTTGTATTATGTTGTTCAAACAGAAATCCATGCTAACTATCAATTGTATTTACTCGTGTTTTTTTTTTTTTTTTTTTTTTTTTTTTTTTTTTTTTTGTCCTTTCCTTTTCATAGGAAAATCAACCTATAGTAGTGAAACGGAAAAGGGGAAGGCCTCGTAAATATCCCCTTGAAGCTGTACAGCCTGGTGGTAAGTATTTCATAATACGTGTATGGGCAAATAATGAAAATGGTCACCTTTCAAATTCTTAATTTGTATTTCTTCCCTCAGGTGGGGAATCAAAAGCTGATACGAGCACTGGGAATGTAAGTGCCTTTATTTTGGGGGTAAATTTAAACTTGGTAATTCAAGAGCTGTTTCTCTGTTTATCACTTACGGAAAAATCTGAGTTCAGACTAAGCATACAAAAACTATAGAAAGTGTCTTTTGTTACTGAGTTCCATGTTTTCTAACATATAGCCTATTTTGCTAACAGAGTTTATTTAAAGTCTGATTATGGCAAATAGCTTGACTGAAGTGAACGTAGCAATACTTATTTAATGCAAATGATACAAGGTCTAGTAATATACTTGTATACAGGATGGAATTCTGATTGCATACACACGTCTCTTAATTTGTGTGGAGGGTCGTTTTGGCCTGAAGATCAAGGGTGACTTAGTTCAAAGAAACTGAGAATTTTGTTTCTCAGCTGGGCCTAACCTAACAGTAGCTCATAGTATCTGTAAAAGAGAATATTTTGTAATATAGTTGTATTGTCTATATTGCAGTTTATGCCGTTCATTCAGAAGACAAGAGGCATGCTGATAGCAAATATTCCTAAAGTATACCTCTGTCTTTTTAAATATCAGCGATATCTTAATTTTCTAATCCACATGAAGTGCATTCACTGCCAAGGAAGTGTTCTGCTGAAAGGATTTTTGCAATCCAGTTGCATTACAGTGCATGCAGTGTATGCTGAATCAGAAATGTTTGGGAAATAGAAGTAGTTGGATTTATTCTGGTAGAAGTTCTTCTCTCAGGAATTCTATGAAATATAATGTGAAATGTTGACTTTCTTTCAAATAAGAATTAAAACTAATTTTAAAGTCCCTTCTGAAATAGATTTATCTAGACGCTCAGAACAGGAGCTGAATCTTCTTGCTCCGATTTGACCATTTCAAAGGTCTAGTACCTCTGGTGATGGCTTTGACAGATTTGTCAGTCAGTTACAGGCTGGCTCCAGAAGAGGCTTTTTTAGCCGTCCTCCAGAAATTATAAGGATGCTTAGACATCCTAGTACAGTCCTTTTAAGTAATGAAAGCAACTGTTTTTATATATTTATAGTTGTCATAGGAGATCATATAGTTATACACCACTTTTTCTGTATTATGGGTAAATACAAAATTCTGTTGATCAAAATTATGTAATAACACATACAGATTTGCAGAAAGTGAATGTACTAAATTTTTATTTATGTAATTGAGAATTGTTGTCAGAAATTCATTTGACCAAAACTGCTTTTTGCTTAGTGTTATAGTAAAGTTCCAAATTTTTACCACAAATAGAAAGAAATGCAGGCTACCATTAATTCAAGAATGGAGATATAAACTTTCTGCATGCTGATTAGAATATTCTAGTTTCTTGGACTTGGAGATATGTTTCGATATGAATAGAAGCAATTTTCTGCATTAATTAATACAGTGATGCATTTTGGGGGGGGTTTCTTTCTTAAAAAAAAAAAAAAAAAAAAATCTTTGTTTTAATTCCAGCAGCAGTCTCCTGCCTTTGTGGGTAAAGGAAAATCTCCTCAAACAGGTAAGCAAATTGACTATTGGCTTTAACAAGTCAGAGAAATGGTGGGAGAAATGTAAGAGAGTTTTCAAGAAAAGCCAATGGGTCCTTCCTAAGTGTCATCTCTGATAGTCAATATTATAACCTTGTGAAAGCCTATGAGTAAACAGTGAAGGTTTGTCCCTAATTCCTGCTAAGGTTTTCCTTCAAGAAGGTAGCAGCTTGGTAAGAATACATTTCACCAGTGCTACTGTATCTTTTAAGAGCTAAACAATATATTGAAGAATGTACCTAGACATTTGAGTGTGTGGATAGGCACATGGCAGAACAGCACAGAAGCAGGTGGGTACCTTGTCAAACTGGTTCTTGGCTGCTAGTGACTGTAATCCATTTTTTGCTTGTTTCCTTTCATATAGTAAACATCAAAATCATGGTTATGTTAAAAATTCTAAAATACATGTAGATAATTTTTTTTCTTCTAGTTTTCCTTCGTTTAATTTTGTTGTCTGTGGATGTGAAACTAAAGAAGTTAGTAGCAGCCTGAGGGGATATTTCTTTCCCCTTTCATGGCAACTGTAAGATCCTTAGAAGATGATCACTTTGCTTAGAAATGTAATTTGGATGCTTTAAACAAAAATTAAATAGAAAGATCAAATATTCTTATATTTCTTCTGTTCAGACCTCTATGATTTGTTAGAGGTCAAAGAGGTCACTTTGAATTTTTAATAGTAAATTTTCCACAAGTATGGTGTCTGAATCTGTGCTGGTTGTTTAGAGATGTGTCGTCTTAATTATGGCCATTCATAACCTATTTTAAAATCCTTTCGGGAAGCAGATAAACCTGAAAAGAAGGTTTAAAAAAATTGGTTTAGGAATGAAGAAAAACATTCAACATGCAACAAAACATGCAATAAAATCTGAAAGAAACAAACCTTCAGGAGTTTCCAAAAGCTTATGCTTCTACAGAGACGTTATTCTGGCTGCATTGCACATATGGACTATTTCCTATTTTCTTTGCATTTGTTAAATGTCAACTTTAATCCATACACTTCAGAGTTATGGTCTGTGGACAGCTGGCTGATTGTGTAGTGCTTGGTTTCTATCAACTGCAAAATGAACAGGCAAGAATGTGAGGAAAGGTGTAAAAGTACATTCTGCGTTGCTTTTTATTAAAGAGGACAGACACTTGACTGTTTATTTAAAGGTTAATTTAATATGTTACATAATATTTAGTTTTCTAGGTAAAAGGCTGTTACGTCACAGCGATACTGTGAAGAGTGTGAGCGGAATATCTCATGAAACACTTTGTTAGCATTCATGTGAGCAAAGGGTGTGAAAATCCCTGGCAGAGAACAAAAAACAAAGTGAAATCCCTCTGTGTAGTTCACTCATTCTGGTAATTTTGGGGTGTTCTGCACGAGGGTTTGTGATAGAGACAGATTGGCATACAGAACGGTAAGCAGAGAGAAATTAATTCACTACAACTCATGCAGCTAAAGACAACTGCTTTCTCACAGCATCTTTCCATAACACTTCCTCTGGTGTAAACTCAGCACTGGAACAGGCCTTTTCTGCTAAATTCTCCCTGAATAAGTAGAAGCAACTGACACTGAACCTGAAACTAAAATCATATTACACTAATCAGTGCTTACTGTTGTAAAATTAGTAAGATTTTAAAGGCAATTTATGATTTATGATAATTATTTTCATTTCATATGTTGAGGCAAAAGTACTACATTTGCACTTCCTAAGGAGAGTGTTGTACATTTTAAGAAGGCATGTGCTATACTTGCATGCATTATTTTTAAGCCACAAAACATTTTGCTGTGAATTTTCAAAAGACAAGTACTTTAAAATCTTTGTTTATTTTGGCACATGACAGAATTAGTAAACTTGTGTTAATTAGATTTAAGGTAAAATATTTTATACAGTTGACAGGCCTACATTTTATTGCATTTCTTTATTGAATTAGTTGCTTGTCTTTGTATTTTATTGTTTCATTTACTCATGTAATGTTTTTTCCCTTAATTTTAACAACCAGAAAGATAGCTCTGTGTGAATTTTAGAATATTTTATTCTTTGCGGTCTGTTTTTGGTCCATTGTACTAACATATCCTTCTATGTTCTAGCAGAAAATCAGTAATGGTTCAGAGTTTGCCTGTCCTTGTAGCTTTCAAATAGCAAAAATAGGCAGCAGTTTTATGACAGGAAGAAAAAAGCACAAATGTCTACTTTTGTTTAGGTTGCTTCTGTCCTGCTACTGCTACGGATTTTTATCTTTATGGTACTGCGGATAATGCCAGTTGTCAGACATCAAAAAGTTTTTAAAAAGTGATTTTTTCTCATCATAGAGTTAGTCAGAGTCAAAGTGATAAGCATCAGCCATAGGGAAAGACCAAGCTGAGACAGCATGGGTGAAAGGGTTCATAAAATGTATTTTAAAATACCCAAGCCAGTCTGCCAGAAGTACTGGATTGAGAATCAGAAGTCACATGGCATAATAATTATCTGTGGATGTCAGACTAAAGAGGTTAATAGCAGCTTGAGGGGGTATATGACTTCAACAGAAGTCACATGCCGTAATTTGCAGGCCAAGTATTAGGCAGGTTTTTTTGTTTGTTTGTTTGGTTTTTTTTGTTTGTTTTTTTTTTTTTGTTTTTTGTTTTTTTTGAGCCTTTTTGAGGTACTGCCATCTTGCTGTTTCACCATGGAAGTAGTTAAGCACTAGAACAGGTTGCCCAGAGGCACTGTCGAATCTCTACTTTTGGAGACTCTCAGAATTTGATTGAAAAAGATCTTGAACAGTATGATTCAATGTTGAATTTAGCCCTGCTTTGAAAAGGAGGTTGGACTAGATGACTTCCAGAGGCCCCTTTCAAGTTAAATATTTCTGTGATTCCATAATTAGTTGACAGTTTTCAAAACAGGTAATTAACTGACTTTGGCTTTTCCATTAAAATAAAACAACATATGCTACAATGTAATAAATATGGTGTTAGTCATGTTATTACTTAAAAATGATTAAATCATTAGCTTGTGCTGTCTCTGTATATAACAAAATACATCAAAGCCAGATTCTAATTTAGATAAAGACTTTAAATGTTTTTTGAGTGTCTGTCATGTTTGTGAAGAGTTGACAGTTTGAAAGAACTCCTTTTTAAACTGATTAGCAAAAGATCTGAAATTCAGATTTAAGTTTTGTTCTTTTTTCTTTAGGTAAAGAGTCATCTAATACAAAAGAAACAGCAAATGTAAGTGTGAACATTTTAAGTTTGTAAGCGTATTTAATGAAAAGTGTCTGTCTTCTATTAATTGGTCTTGCCTTACTTGCTTCCATTTTATTTCTTCAGGAAGATGAAGCCAGGAAGGCAGAGAATGTTGTGCGTAAAAGGGGAAGAAAGCCTAGACGTTTTCTGGCTCAGTTAGAGGAAACTGGTAAAAACATGAAATTACACTACTCCTAACAGAATAAGATTTTACTGTGCCTTTCTGTATGCTAATAGTAACAAGATAAGCTTTATTCAATTTTCCTTTCTTGAGGAAAAATCATTGAGTTACAGCTAGTGTAAATATTATGTAAATATGTGTAAATTGCTATAATCTCATGTCAGAATTGCTACATCCCAGATGCTTCTATAAACCCTCATGAATTTTCTATGAATTCTGGCTATGAGCTGCATAAGTAAACCATTGCAAATGTGTTAGCTAGATTAAGTCAAACAAGTGTGAATTAAAAATATCGAAGCATAAAGGAAATGGAAAATTACTTACTTAAAATGGGATCTGTGAACAGAATACCTTTTCTGAACAAAGTGTCTATATCCTTTTGGAGGGCTTTGGGAAAATCATAGCACGTGTAAAATTTTACATGTACAGAAACACTGGAGCCAGAAAGAAAGCGTCGGAAACTAACATCTGCTGAACAAGAAATAAAAGAGCAGGAGGAAGGTGAGGAAGAAGATGGTGAGGAAGATGATGAGACGTGTTCTGGAGCCACAACTAGATCAGCCACAAGATTAGAGACTCAAAGGTAACCATTCAGAGACACTGCTGGCAGTTTTTTCCCATGTTGCTCTCAATTCTTATGTGGGGGATATTTTTTTGTTTTGGGGGGTGGGAATTTAAAGGAAAAAATAATTTGATAACACTTAAAAAGAAATCATTCAAAGCTGTCAAGTAAGTACTAAAAATCATACTAGTTTGCTACAAGTACAAGGTTTATAAACGAACTCTCACATTAAATGTACGTTCCTTCTCCACATTAAGGAAGTGTGTAAGATACATTAGCTTTTTGCAGATCTGCGGGGCGAAGAAGTGCTGAATAGCAAAGACTGCTTACTAGCACCTGAATCAACTATTCTGGCATTGGATTGCCAGAAGGGGTAACCAACAGATTTAAGTTTCTAGTGTACTTGCCTCCATAGTCTTGTTGCTTAGTGGCCAAGAAAAGCTTATCCTCTCTAACTATCAGCTTTATGTCATAGTTTGAGCAATGATATATGGAACACTTAGTATGACTTTAGTATATAGAGTCAAGCTTTTAAACAATTGTGCTGTGTACTGCACTTGCACTGCTCAGCAGTAGGTGAGAAAAGGACAACAACAGAGAAACATTTCAAAATTTACAAATGTAATCTGTGTACAAATTAAGAATTCCCCTCTTCCAGGTGAGGGGAAGAGTTGTACATTGAAAAATATTTCTTGTAAACAATATAAGCAAATTCTGTTTCTTCAGTGAATCTTGGGACTTTCCCCTCTAGGTAACTGGCAATAATAATGGGTAGTAGTTTGGACTGTGTTCCCAAAACACTTAGATTTTAGGAGTGTGGCTATATTGAGCAGGAACACAGGTTTCCTGTTGTACAGATGATTGGTTAATCAGAGATAGTGCTTAAAATGATTTTAGTGGTGTCAGATGACATAGTTAAGAAGGTTAAACATTCTAGGTTATATTTTGCCTTGCATGATTGCTGTAAACATGAATTAAGTGAAAATCTTACTTAATCCCTCAAAACTTCCTCAAAAATTCAGGAGCTTTGGGGGATGACAAGAAGGCATTGCTTGTGCGAAGGAGAAGAAACAAATTGATTCTGGTTGCTCCAGGGGTAACACTCTTGCAAACTAGTTCTTCCCAGGCCATTCGATCAGTTTTTGTATCCAAGAAAATGGTTGATTTGAATATGCTTAGGCTTCATAACAGCTCACAGTTGAGTGTTATGATGGGGTTAGATTTTTTTTTTCTTTTTATTTATTGTTGATGAGAGCTTTCCAGATAGTTTTGGTTCTAATTCTGGTAACAGTCTTCTACGGATGAAGAGGCACAAAGGGAAGTTTCATAATAAGGGGGAAAATGCTCTTGTTTCTTTTGATCATGAAGAACAGAAAGCTCCATTAAGAATTGGAGGTCAGGTCTTCAGTATTACAGAAGATAGCCTAATTCTAATAATGGATACTGTCATATTAAGAGCCAGAAGAGACAGTGTTCTACCTTGAGTCAAGATGACTGGGAGATGTGAAGCTGTTAGGGTCTCAAAAGACACACTTGAATATGTCAGAAGGTAAGAATTGATCTTGTTGGCAATCTTCATCCTAGTGAGGTCTCAAAATTTGCACCTAAGAGATTTTAGTTCTGGTAGGTAAAAGGAGGCCTCTAATTGATTCCTTGACAGTCTCCGTTTTGTATTTTGGCTTGGAACAAGGCAGAGAAATAGTTTCCAATGTTAGTTTCTTTTCCAAATGTTACTTAAGTCCATGCATCTGCAATACTGGAGAAATTCATCAATATCTTGGTGACCAGCAAGCTCAAAAAAAAAATCAGTATGTTACCAAGAATAGCCTGGCTTTTGGGAGGCCATTCTTCATCTCCCTTGGCATGTGTCTGCAATTTTGTAGGCAAACTGAAGTATAGCAGAAGTCATCCTCTTGCCTTTGAGACAAAGATAAGAGCTTTGTGAAGTCTTAGTCTGTGTTGCTGCCTTCCAGGATAGAATTGGAATCTCGGCTTCGTTTTATGTTCTTTTACTAGGTTTCTGTAAATTGTAGTCTTCATTTAGATGAAGACTTCGGATGCTCACTAGATTTACTTCTTTCCTCAGACTGTATTTTAGTCTTTGTGGACTTAATTAAAGCACTATTGACAAGGTAGTACATGGTTGACTTCATAATTTTAGAGCTGAATCAGAAAGTAGTTATATAGTCTTATGATTAAATATAAATCTATAAAGGTTTATGTTCATGTATTAAATACAACTTTAGGTTTTAAACATATCTGTTTCACTTTGGCTTTATAGGTTTATCTATTTATGACTTTCTGTGGAGAGGTTATCTTTACTGGGAGAATCTACCCACAAAAGAAACGTCACACTTAGAAATAATTTTGTACAGGCACTAAGACTTCCTTACACCATTGTGTTTGTGCAAAGAGGCCTTAAGATGGATCTGCTGTCACAGTCTAAAAAATTGCTGAAGTGGGAATTCAAGTAGGCTCCTCACTTGAAATGTCACAACTCTTTCCTTTTTCTGTCAGAGCCTAGATTGGATTCCAAGGAGGTTGCAGGCTGTGCAGCATGTCTCGCATGAAATTCCTATAGGTATTAGCTCTGGCAGTCAAAATTCTGCAGCAGATTCCAATTCTGGTAAAGCTTGTAACTGTGATCTTTCAGTAGAATAACACTATGCTGATGAACTCAAGTATACTTTTTCTATTCCCTTGAAGAGTAGGGTCACTCACCTTAAATATATTTGACAAGCTTGCTTTTCTCTTGGGTATAAGTTTTACTCCACTGATTTCAGAGGTGAAGAGAAGTTGAGCTGATGCTTAACCTATAGCACATGTATACTTCTTATCAATGCTTAGCTAGACTCTGTTTTCCTAATTCCTGTTCTGGATTTTTTTTTCTTGCCCAACTGGGTTAAATTTCCCTCTCAAACAATGTTTATTGAGTTGAATTTCTTCCTCAGATTATAGCAGTGGGCCTAGCCTTCTCTGGCCAAACTGAAGTAGAATGAATCTCACCTAGATTATTTAGTATTTGGAAATTCTCCAATAAATCCATAGATTTATTGTCTACAAAGTAGTAAAGGCAAAGTGACCTTCTGTTGTCTTAACATATGTTAACTCTAAAACTGTAATAAAAACATAAATACTAGTGTTTTCATGGTACTTACAGAAACATCTACTTTTTTTAATTATAGTTTAATTTCTTAGCTTTGTGAATAAGATTTCCATTATTTTGCTAGTTCTGACTGCAGCAAAGCATTTTTATCTTAAAATGCTGCAAACATTTTGCATTTTTAATAGTATTCTTGGATAATTCCATGTGGAAGGGGCTGCCTCTTCATCTTTAGCATTGCTGAATTACTGGTTCTTCTGACCTAATTAGGCTGATTTGTGAGCTATGAAGTTGATTGCCAGTAACTAGTTTTTCATGTGTCTGAATTGATGGTTACTGAAGCTAGTATGAGTTCTTCCTTTACAATAAAACAAGCAAATTCCCTGTTCTTCAGCAATCTGTTCTCCATTACTACTTTTGTTGTTCTGCTGGTACTCCAAGCTACATATATTTTTAACATGAGCATTTAGATACCAGAATTATTGCAAATTTGGAACTAGGGGTTTTATCTAGTTAAATATTAGTTAAATATTGTTAGTAAGTTTTTTTTTATTATTCTATGTTTGGTATGCAAGTACATAGCTCTGCTTTGGATGTTGTCTTGAGCATAAGAATCCTCAACATGCAGATGTTGGGGGTTTTTTTGGTAACTTTTTATTTATTTGTTGCAAATACTGTATAGTCCTAATTTTCTGCACTTGAAATGTGTGAAGAAAGTGATTTGGTAAAAGTATTTTTTCTATATACATTCATCATTCTTTTGTGTTACAGAAAGCAGCCCAGCAAGCCAACCACGCGTGCAGCCTCTAAAGGCAGCAGTCCAAGTTCAGTTTCTCCTAGAAAACAACAGAAGTTAGCAGGAAAGAAAAGATCTCCAAGTGATACAAAAATGAATAAATCTCCTCCATTGACACAGTAAGTATGAAAGTTAAAGCCACTTTTATTGTTTGTTTTGGATGCCACTACATTGATCCTTTCTCCTTTATGTATAATACACTGCTTCAAAATCTGAATGGCAGTCTAATTTTGCTCTGTTCTGTTCTTTTGTGATATATACAAGCTCTTGAATGATTTTCTTATGTCCCCCCCCTCCATTCTGATTCTTTAATATTTGGAAGATTAGAGTTGGGGCTTTTTTTTTCCCTCATCCTTGGAAAGCTCTTGGGAGAATCTGAAAATGCTGTCATGCAGTACTTTAACCTGAGCTGCAATTCTTTCCTGAATTGTAGAGAGAGCAGTTGTAGTTCAGGTTAAAGCAACATATGATGTCGTAATTCAGATACTTCAAAGACATTTTCAAGATCAGCTGATAAGAGAAGCTTTGAGAGTCCTCGTATCAAGTTTTGAAAATATTTCCCTTTCCTTCCTTCCCTAGTACATTTTTAATTTTTGAGGCTGGGATCACTATATAAACGAGTAATTAATGTGATGCACAGTTGTTATCCGTCATGTAGTTTACCTGTAAGAGTGATTGTATGCCAAAATTTTACACTTAGCTGTCCTTCACGCTGAAACGTGGCAATGTTTTCAAACATTGCCGTACAGGAAGTGTGACAGCCGTGTAACGTGCACTGATCAGCTGTTCACCTGATGTAAATTGTTTACCGTGGTTATGAAAATGGCCAGGAATTTAAGCTACACTTGTACTTAGTTGCAGCTGAAATTTAATGGGCTTATATGCGGATGTCTAAATGGAGATAAGAGTACGTGGTATCTGCCCTTTATTCCCTCTTGTTCATGGGGGACTTAAGTTGTTATTTCTATTCTTGTGTCCTCAAGACGATTCATTATATTCTGTCCTAATCCAGAAGTCATCCCAAAAGGATAAGAAAGAGGAAGGGCCCAAGTCCCAACTCCTACATTTGGAGCACTTTCCAACATACTGAATTATTATGTATTACTCTGCTAAGATATGATGGGAGTGTGTATGGTCTCCCTAGGGTCTGTGCAGCTGTATGTTGTCTTAGTGGTAAGTTTTGAAATAGTGTGTCCGAGTGATTCATTGGAGATGGACAGCTATGTTCCATCCTCTGAACAGAATTATCACCAGGTCTATCACCCTTTTTATATTTTCCAGGTCCCACTATTATTAAAAATAATAATAATAATAATTCTTTCTAGATTAAAGGTGCAGTCTACCAAGCGTAAAAGGGAAGGCAGCCCAACACTGGTACGCAGAAAAGGCCAGCAGAAAACAGAGGAGACACCAATAAAGAAAGCAAAACGATAATCTTTACCAGCAAGTACTATCCGTGGAAAAGTTTAAAGAAAGAAACATCTGTGCTTCTATTTTTTTTAAAGCAAAGGGATTTGCACGTGCTTGTTTCAGAGCTCTAAGTTAACAGATGCAGTACCTTTAAGTTACATTTTAAACAGCTTTATAAACTATTGTTTATACAGAATATTATGTACATTTATTTCGGATGAAAAATAAGTTTACTTTGTATCTGAATGAAAAACAAAGTAGTTATATATTTTATCACTGACTTGGAAGTTGGGGTTTCCCAATGTGACTCTCTAACACAGATGCTTCCAACCCATGAGGTACCCCTGGGCCTACTAATATACTTTGTATATAAACTTGTAAAAATAGGTTGTATTTTACTCTGTGTATGAATCTAATCAATGATGGACATTTTATTTATTTTATGGAAAGCATTGGTCTGTAAACTTTAGTATATACCTTAGGTTTTTTTAATTATATATTTTACATTCTATGCAGACGTCAGTAGGAAACTTCCCTCTGCACCCCCAGGGCTATCTAAAAACCTAAAGTTCTCTAAAATATGCTCAGACAGTTGGTAAAGTATTTTTTCGCATGCATTAAAGTAGTTTAGCATAGTGAAAGGAATTTGGCTCCTTTCTGTTCACATTTGTGACAAAGAATAAAATACAAAATGTAATCTTACTAGATTATATTTTCATTTGTGAATTTACTACCAGCCTCAAGAAATAAATAGTATTAGGTTATGTTTACTTAACAGTCAGCCAACACTACTCTGAAATGAAACAAACTGTTTTATTTTGCAACTGAACACCTGTTTTTTCAGTATTCACCTTTTTCAACAAAGAGGGATCCGTTGAAGTCAAATGTCACTTCTCCTAACTGTAGAGCTTCAGCATTTTATGTTACATTTTATACACAGGTATTAAAAAAAAAAAAAAAAAAATAGAACCTGGTATTATTGCCAGAATCTTTTTTTAATGTATATTAACTCTGGTAAGAACAAATGTTCAAGTGAAGTTGTACATAAAGTTAAACTTTTCTTATGATCAAATGTGTCTCTTGTAATGATGTGATGAGTTGCCAAACAATCTGAGATTATTTTAAGTGTTTTGTTCATATTCTGGTTTATAATTAAAAAGGATTCTGGGGGGGCTGGAGTTTTCCTTAACTTTTTTTTTTTTTTTTTTTTTTTTTTTTTTTTTTTTTTTTTTTTGAAATTCTTGTAAGGCAGATATCCAGCAGATACTCTGCTTGGTTTCTTACTGAGATTTTTTTATATAAAAAATATAAAATGTTTGCCAAAAATCTGAGTTGCCATATTTTATTATTTTTTAATTGTACTGTTGTGAAACTTGTTTTTACAATTATGTTTAGTTGGGGCTGCATCTATAAGCAGTGGTTTACATGATTAGTATTTCTTTAAAGTCTTTACATTTTATACAGGTGCTTATACTTCAGGTGTATAAGCAGAGGGGAAAGGAGCAACCATTTACTTGGTCCAGTACACTCTACAGTTGCACACACTATAGCTTGTTTCCTAAGCAAACTTTAGTCTAAAAGCTTAAAAAAGAAAACCTCTTTGCTCTGGCAATTAACTCCTTTTATTTTTCAACTTAACTTTGCTAGCATATTCCTAATATATACCTATATATTACAAATACTAATGTATATCTATTTTTGATATGCAGTTATAGGATGAGGTGATTATTTTTCTTTTTTCCCTATACCTCATATATTAGCAGTAAAATAGCTTAAAATTGTAGGTTTCCTCTCAGCCTTTACTCTGTAAGGCTAAACAAGCCAAGCTGTGTTGGTTAGGTGGGAGTTTTTTGTTTGTTTTTATTGGTGTGTTATCCAGACTCTTGATAATATTTCAAGCCCTTTTCTGTATTTGTTCTGATTTTTATTTTTTTTTAATGCCTGGATTGAGTAGTAGGTTTGCTTAGGTGTTTCCCAAGGAAGCCCTACATGACCTTGTACAGGGTCGTAATTTATACTTCCCTCTCTTCCTCTCCCCCTACAGTACAGATTGTATTTACCCTCTTCACAGCCACTTTGTTTCAGTAGCTTGTGGTGACAGTCAGGACTAAGCTCTGTCTCCTTAGTCATCTCCAGTGGTTACTAATGAGAACAGTCTGGTCACTCAGAGTCTGAATGCTTTCCTGAGCTTTCTCAGTCCAAACTTGTCCTATAAAACTTTGCAATCCAGAGCTGCGAGCAGTCCTGGTTGTCAGGAGCAAGAGTGCTTGCATTAGCTGCCTGCAGTCAACAGATGCAAGTCCAATACAGGCTCAGGTGTCAATATTAGAAGTGCTCATATTCTGGTACGCGTAGTTCATTCCGCGCTAGGAGAAAGAGTATCTGCCATTCCAGATTTTTTCACTGCTTTCTGAAGAAGTAGTGGGACCTCTGTTTTATACTGAGAGCATCACTGCTTTGAAGCCAGAATGTGGAGTGAATGCCAACTTTCCTTCCACAGCAATGTCTCATTTCCTTGGAGCTATGCCTATTTATACTGTAAAGAGTTAATTTAACTGGTCAGTTTTGGTTCCTTTCCCATCAAACAAAGTGGTTCCATGTGAAATGTTTTCATTTTTAAGATTTAATATGGCCTAACAAAGGGAGATGATTGCACATTCATATGCCAAAACCTCTTGATGTCTTGGGGCTTCTTAACAATGGCTACTCAGTCATTTCAAAAACCAAGTCAAAACCTCTTATCTTCAGGACTTCAGCAGCCCTCCATCTATTTCACTTGTTTGTGACTTCAGTTCAGAGCAAATGGCCAATGTCAGACATCTGCAGGTTTTGGCAACTTCTTAAAGATACTGTGCTTGCTTCTTCTAATAGAGTCATTGTCCCAGCTATGTATGTCGCACTCTATTACCTCCATCAGCTTCTCAAAAATTCTGGATTTGTTTCAAGCAGGGTGTTCTTATCTACTACCATGCAAGGGTTTAAACACCAAGGAAGCTATCTGTGTTCTAGTCCTTGTTTCAGATTCTGATGTTTCACCAAAATTCCTCTAAAGGCTATTTCTGATTTAAAACCTTTTCATATCTCAGTTTTTAGCTCTTACCCTTACAGGCTTTGTGAATAAAGTCCATAAGAAAAACATAATAAAAATAAATGTCTCGCTGGGAGTCCCTAGATAGCTGTATTTAAAAGCTAGAAACATAACGCTTGTGCCAAACAACTGGGGAAGAAAAATATGGTTTGAAATGGCCATATTTTAGTAGGACAGGAATGGATTTTTGGAACTGAGTGCACAATTAACTTAGGGTGTGGTTTCACGATCAGAGTAGTTCAGGCTGCCACTACAAAGGAACTTCCATCTACTCTCCTCTTCTGCCTCTTGGCCAGCGCTTTCTTCCATGCTAGTGTTAATAGTTGTACAGTCACAAAGGCTGCTGGATCAGGAAGTGCAATTTTTTTTTTTTTTTTTTTTTTTTTTTAATCCTTTGTACCAAGAAGAGATCATACAGTTGTTGAAAGCTGAAGCCAGGTAAATTTAGACCATCTATAATGTGGGTTCTGCTGAATGACTTACAGAACATGCAGTGGGTTTTCCCTTAGTGTGATGCTTCACATTCTGATTTGAGACAAGATTTTTCAGGGTTAATTAGGAACTTAAGTCCCAAATTTAAAACTGGTGTAAAGGCTAGGGCCATGATCGAAGATGAAACTGGATCTAGTGTTGAAACATCTGAATTTAAGCTGTCTTTCTCCCTAAAGAAGTTAGGAATATAAGTGTAGTATCTAAGCTTCCTATATGATGCATTGGGAGACTCAAGTGCCTAAGATGCAATCCACAAAGCTCAGCAAGCTGTGTTGGAAGCTGGCAGCACTGGCCTGCAGGAAACACCCAGGATTAGTTCTTTAAGGACAAGCATATAGTGCTGGAAGATGATACCTACCCTCTGCTTAGGCTTCACTATAAATAGATCTTTGTTGGCCTTAAAGAAACCAAACATTTCTTCCAAAGAAACAAAGAAGGAAAGCCGTTCTTCTTTTATGCTGTGGTTAGAGCATGGCAAGGAGGCCTGATCCCACGGGTCTCAGGAAGGTGAGGCTGTAGGGTATTCTAAGGAGGGTACGGTTCTCTCTCCTGTTAAGATGTTTCACATCCCACAACAAGTCAGTACTTGTGAAGCTGGAACCGGGGACCAGGTCTCACTGTCAGTGTCAGTGCTCCAGAAGACTGTTCCACTTTTTAGGATATTGAGTAAATGGTTGTTAGGGGCAAGTATTCACCACCATCTCCCTCAATGTTTGTCAGAAAGACATTTAACTCCAAAGTAGGCTTCACGTCTGTGACCTTGAACAGAGTGAGGCAGCTCCTTCAACCCTGAATTAGATGCTAAGCAATCTTCAAAGGTTTATTCGGCCAGTTTAGCCATCTCCTCAGGCAGCTGGTTGGCCAATGTGAATCCCATTCTTCCTGGCTTTTTCACCATACATTGTGCAGGATACTTGCCTAGGGGTTGTGAATCCTTGTGGGTATCTACCTCAGAGGAAGCTATCACAATGTTACACATATTAGCACACACAAACATATAGCCTCCTTTAAGCACAGATGTCTTGTTTCTCTAGTCTCCGCTCTGTGGAAATGCTTCCTTTGCTGTTTTCTGGAGATGCAGTCTAGTTCAGGGCCGCTCAGTTTTCCTATGTTGGAAGCAGCTTTTGTGAAAGTTATTAATAAAAACGTTAATAAAAAGAAAGCATTACTAACAGTAAGGTTTAATTGTTTATTTTGGGTATTTGTTTTGCATTGGCAGCAAGAAATACTGACATTTGAAAGGGAAAGATATGATAGGAGCAGCAGCAGCGCGATTCTGACTTTTTGGTGTACTATGTTTTTCAGCAGCTCACAAACCACTTGTGAAAACTGCAACCTTGAGATAAGGCCTTGATGTAGAAATGAGAAGAGATGTAGTTGATGGCCTGGACTAGGCAGGAGACGTTCTAGGTTATTTTACTGATCCCTGCTGGCATTAAGATCTAGAGCTCTATTGGCACAGTATGAAAGGAACTTGTGCTGTATGGGATACAATGAGTAAATCAGATGTAGACTAGAGGGTAGAGATAGAAAGTAAATTTCAACAGCAAAATTATTAGAATGTGTTTACTTGGAAAGATAGCTGTAATTTGTCACCTTGGAGTTGCTGTTAGCTTAGCTTTTCTTTCATTTATTTAGTATTCGCAGGCACTTACATGATACCCCAAACACCGGTGAACATAGGCCCCATATGCACTGTTGACGTGCGTCTGTGTCTTCACCATCAACGTCTCTTATTGGCAAACTAACTGTAACGCAGAAAAGCTGTCCGAGAGCCATGATCTCTGGTATAACAAAATACATTGAAAATAAGTATGATTTCCGCTGGGGAAGCGTAGGCCTTTTTATCGAGCGTGACTTCAGTTTGGAGATGACGCTTTTGCTGCACACATGTTGAGCTCCACTGGGGCTTTTAATCATGGAGGAACGCTGCTGTATACAGCGCCAGCTAAGGCTCGCGCCCACAGTGCCGTCTTACCTACTGCGATCAGCCAGTGGGAACAGGACCAAACTGAATTAGAGCTGTACTATAGAAAGCTCTAACACGTATTTCAGGGTAATTTGGGCCCCTCCTCACTGGAAAACCACATGAAAGGAAAGGGCAGATATTGAGCCATTTTTAAACGCATTTCCCATGCCTGATCACATAACCAGTGAGCACAGGAACTGGTTCACGTGTGTCACGTACTGAGGATGTAATTGAGAATAACAGAAAAATGTCAAAGCCATCAGTCTTCTTGTTGGCTGGACAACTTAACCCTTCAATTACATTGCTTCCTTTTCTAAATTTTACAGTGATGTGCACATGCTATACGATTTGTATGCCAACATTTATTAAGATGAATGAATAAAAAGGAATACATAGAAGATCAAATCAGCCAGTGCTCAAATGCATGGAGCGCCAATTCCAGTACATAAACTTTAAAAATATTAAAATTAAACAGTCATTCCTGTCTCAGTGCCCAAAGCAAGCAGAGATCTGGAACGTGACTTTCTTTTGAGACAATGATAGTTTCACTCTGCTCTTTTTATATAAACAAGAGCTAAGAATTGCTCAGTAATATATTGCTTATTTAACTCTATTCAGCCAGGATTTTTCAGGCTAAGTAAACAGGCAATATGAGGCCATTAAAAAAAATTTTTAAACCAATGCTAAAACTTCTTTCAACTAATTTTGAACTTAGAACTCTGTTCTGCCCTCAAGCTTCAGTCTTGTGTACATAGGAAATATTCTCTCTGGAAAGCTTGAATCAAAGTAAAACTGGAGCCTGGCGCCCGCTCCGTGGAGAGAAGCCAGTTCGTCCCCAGAAGCGGAGCACCTCCGCGCGGCAGGGACGGGGAGCTGGCGCGCGAGCAGAAGGCAGCAGCCTCCCCGGCAGGCGTACCCGGCTGCTCGGGCCCCGGGAAGGCGCTCAGAGGTTGCACTCCCCCACCTCCTGCTCCCTCCTGGGTAGCCGTGGGCCTCCTCCGTTGAACAGCAGTGGAGCAGTGGGGTTGCCTGACGTCCGGTCTGGCATCGGCCACCATCGCTGCCCCACTCCCGGACTCCGTGGCGGGGAGGTCTCCCCCGCTGCTCCAGTGGGTCTGAAGGTAAGACTTAAGCGGGGCACTGGACAGACAGACAGCCACAAGCTGCACTTCTCCACTTAGGAGGTAATTGGCTGGGGGAGAGGGGGTGGTCTTTATCAAGTCACTCCCTGCTGCTTCTGGAAGTCAGCTGCGTGGAGCTGGACTCTTGGCAGGCAGTAACAGTGAGGTTATTCCAAAATACAATGTCTAACCAATTCCTAAAGATGCCCAGTGGTGGTGATTTCCCATGCCATCTAACTTTTGCCTTTAATTAGATTTTAAATCCTTTTTTCCTGATCTTAAATGCATCTGTTGCAATTTATGCCTTTTACTTTCTGTATGACCACGTCTTTTCATCAACCCATCACCTCCTTGAAGACTTTCATTTTATTTAATCTAGTGTTTTTTTTTTTTTTTTTTTTGCTTTTCTATCTTTGAAAAACAAAAATATTTTTAATTTTTTTTCTTAATCTCTTTTTTCTTACAAAATCCTGGGATTTTTGTCCTGCAGCCAAGCTTTTGCAGATATATATTAGTTCACGTTAGCCTGGAGCTAACAGACCAAGAATAGCCAAGGAAGGAGGAGGGCACCTGTGCCATGTAATACATTCACAAAGCGTCACTGTTGTGGACATATTGCTAGCTCCATTTTTCTTGCATGAACAAAACACCATCCAGTTAATGTTATAAATTGCCAATAGAATCGCTCATATTGTTTTATTTTCAGAAGTAGGAAAGTTTTGCTTTTGACATCAGCCATAGGATCCAAGAGTAAGTACCAAGTACTTAAAGTACGCTTAGATAGTATTTGCTACTATGATTATACTCTATAGCAGCAATATCCAAAATGGAGTAATTTGTTGTAAGTGAACACAAAGCAAGCAAACACTACTGCATGTCTAGTACTGAGACACCCTATGAGACAGAGAAGGAAAATTCTTCTGTCCCTTCAAAAGAGTCTCTGTTTTAAGAAAATGGTACGATGCTTCCTTTTTGTTTTTGTTTTTGTTTTTTTAATTTCACTTCAAGATTTTCCATCTAAGTTCACTTAGCTCTTCTCTTGGGATTTGCCACTTTGATTTCTTGAGATAATTGGATTGCTCAAAGATAATGCTAGTGAGCACAGCATTTTTCCCAGCTCTCACTCCTTTGGTCTCTTTTTTGACACCTCTCTGAAGTTTTTTTTTCTCAGCTTTTATCACCTCTTTTCTTTGTAAGAAAGGAAAGAATGGAAAAGTGACTGATAGCTTTTAGGAAAGGAAAGTATTTCAATTACTTGTTTTTCCCCTCAAGGGTGTCAGACTCGAAAGGGTTCTTCAGCAACCAGCTCCTCAACTTTAGTTTACCGAGTGTGAAAGATGGTGTGGAGCCAAAGTGCAACATACCTCTAAGACCAAGATTTGCTGTATGTTTGCCCAACAACTAAAATACTGACTCTTGGTCTGGTTGGGATCTGGCAAGGGTGGATATACCACAATATAATGAGAAACACTAAGTATATTGCAATAATCTATCAGAGGCCAGAATCATTATGAGCCTGAAGTGAAAATCCTGGTCCTGCTGATCTGCTTCAAAGTGTCGCTGTTTTGCCAGTAATAGAGCCAGATATTGCCAGCAGATGTGAGGTCCCATTCAGGTTGTTTTGTGAATTTTTTACTTCTAAGGCAGGCTTGCTGGATCTGGTGTTGCAGCAGCAACAAATATAGTAGGATAAAGTCTGTACTGATTCCCGGAGCAGCCTCTGTGCCTGAGGCTAGCCACTTCCAGAAGGCCACCAGCGAGCCCTCTCCGTGGCCCAACCCGATGCTGAGAAGAGGTGTCATGCTATGCGTAGTGCTCAGGAGTTTCACACTCAGCCTTATCCTAATGGTGAATGATAGCCTAAAACCTGGATGAGTGACTTGTCTGATTGCAAATCATAGCAAGGCTATGATCAATAGGTCAAATTTTGTTCAAATCATGTATATGCTACAGAAAGAGAAGTATATGCATTATTACATGCACTAACTATATTCTTTGTTTCTGGGCAAGATGCTCAGTGGTTTATGGCCTTTTGGAGACAAATTCAATAGAAAAGCAGTTGCTGGGTTGCAGGTTGGTTAGAAAATTCGTTTTTCCGTGCACAAATGTCCTAGAATAGCCACTAGATGGCAATTTGTGCCTGCCAGGTAATGCAGTGTGCGCACATGCGCACACACACATGCACACACAGGTGGAAGCAGCCCGCTCCTGAGGTGTGCATGGTGAGTTCAGGCCAGAGGCAAGGACATCGCCGAGGAGCAAGGAGCAGTGGGCTGCAACGAGCCTGAGGCCACCACTGCCTCAACACCCTGCCCTGCAGCCAGCTCCTGCGCTGCCGCAGCTGGCAGGTCACAACTCACAAGCAAAATGTCACCAGCTTCAGCAGAAATGTCTATTTACATCTACTTACGTCTATTTACATCTATAAAAAAGTAAATATACAATATAACATACAATGCATAAGCCTAGATCCATCTAGTGTTATGTTTATAGATTCATATATAGGTACAGCAGACTCTATATAATATGGGTCTATGTTCATAGCCAGAACAAATTTCTTGAGGACCAATGCATTTAAGATGATTTTTAAATGTAACAAATTAGATTTGGAAGTTTAATAGAAACTGCCTATTCTAATCACAATTTCCCATCCAGACTTTCCCAGTTCTCTCATTTTCCAGCTCCTGGTTCCTAGTACTTTGCCCATCTGATTCCCTCTGTCCTCACTTCCCATCTGACCTGTCTCTCTCAACTAAATGTTCATTTGTTCCCATCCCAGCCCCACTGTCTCTCTCTCACAGGTTCCCTCTCAGAGCCTCTCAGCTCTTTGTTTTCCCTTCCTTTCCTCTTCCCTCTTGGTTTTTTTTTTTTTTTTCATTTATCAATTTGTTGCGTGTTCTTAGAGTAGACAAGTCCTGATCTCTCCTTCTGCCATAGTCCTTCTTCTCTTTCTTCAAAACACTTTCTTTCTGCTCTATTTTCCTTCCACGCCAAGAAGTCAATCTTCTTCACATGATGAACAACTTCTGTGGATGGCCTCTATTTTTTTTCCAGTTTTTATGGGAAGAGACATTTAACTGCTCCCTTGAGTGGGCAGCCTGAGTGGAAGGGCTTTGTGAAGCCCACAAATTTTAAAGAGGCCTAACTCTATCCATATTTATACAAAACAAGCAGAAGTGCTCACTCATACTGTATCTTCTACTATTTAGAGGCACTACTAATAGACAACAGCTAGTAATAGACAACACTGACCTCTTGGCCTCAATTTCATTGGCAAACACCATGGTGACTCTGCATTAAAGTGGCAGAAACTCATACCCACTCTCAGCTGGACAGCTTTGTCATCATATTACTCAGAGTGCTGCAACCTACTACTGAAATCCTTGGAAGCCCTTTAACCTTGCCCAAAGAGGTGATAGGTTCCATCACAAATCAAACCCAAAAATCAAACCTCTCTGATTTCACTGAAGCCAGTCTTTATTCCAAAAGAGAAATCAAAGAAGACTGTATTACTTATCAAACATTAGTACATTTCTTCTAAGATTAAAATTGGGATCAGGCAGCTGGCCTGACTGGGCTTTTCTCTGGAAAACTGGAACAACTATTGTCAACTTTCCAACCAGCAATTTTAGCAGTTACCTGAGTTGAGAGTAGCTGGGCTTCAGTAAGATCCCAAACACCACATAAGCAGAACACCTTTAGATCCATATATCCTTCAGGAGTGGCGATGTAACTGAAGGAGAAGGCATGTGATCACCAAAAAGTCTGCAGACCACAGAGCAATATTCATAAACATGATGTGCTTAGGTAACATATAAAGCAGGCAATAGATGTTCTGCACTGCTTAGGTAAAGCCTGCACAGAAGTTCTTCCTCTATGCCTCAGTTCTTTAAAAGAGAAAAAGAGACTCAGAGTTGTTTGGCTCAGCAAGATACTGAGGCTTTAGGGAATGCTGACTAGGTCAGTCACAGCTAACATGCCTTGAATCTTTGGTCTATGGACTTGCATCCAATAAAGTTAGATACAGGTTAAGAGGCCTCCTTTATGTTACTCTTGTTGTGAAAATATCAGGCAGAGCAATTATAATCACTTTTTCATTAGCCATCTCCTTGGTTCGTGCATTTGATTCTGATCGACCAGAATCACCTTTCAGATTCCCAGGATGCTGCATGCAGGAATTGAGTTGGAGTCAACACTCAGTGCTAGCTGAGCCAGCAGGTGAAAAGCGAATAGGGAAAAGTACAGCCAATCCTTGACAGAAATCATCAAAGATTCTCGTTGTGTCTTGCAGAAAATGCACAAGTGACTTCTACATGTCACTTAGGGTCTAGCTGCTAGAAAGTGTAATAAGGGGTGCACAAGCAATATATATCAAAGCTAGCTTTGTACACATGCATAGCAAGCTACAGCAAATAACATCTCAGTATTTTTGTAAGATGGTCTTGTCATGGGGCTCAAAGTCAATACTTTTTTCAAAAGGACTTTGTTAAATGCAGGCTTATGTCACTGTGATGTTCATGAGAATTATCACCATTGTAAACCATGTCCAAAGGACTACTGCTATTGGAGCAATACACAGATTCCAGCCGTGACTTTGATTTGTGGAAGACAAGCTACTTTTCAGCTCCACTGCTGGTGGTCTTGTCTTCCCCGAACTGAAACAATCTTGCTAGCTCATCTAGGTATTCTGACATTTAATACGCTCTCCATAAAAACAGCTGTTACTTTATACCAAAGTAGTTACGTGATCTGCCCAGACCTGCTTCTCTGTACTCAACATATATTAGAAAGTAGCTCTGTGAGATGTAGTAGCACCTCTGGCCAAATGCAGAGAGAGGAAAAAGGCATTTGGAGTTAGCAGGTGGAAGGTACTTCCACGCCCGGGCTTCTGCAGCAGCCTCCCACAGCCTGTCCTGCCTTCAGCTCTCCTCTCCAGGCCTGTCAGTGCTGGTCTTCACAGATGGTGTTCTGCCTTTCTTCTACAATTTGTCAACAGTTTTCAGTGCTTCAAAGTCAGCATACCTTATGGCTGGAGAAGCTTATTACAGTTAACTGCTTATTTCAGTTATCCACTGAAATCGCTGAATTAACTCTGTGAATTGAATATTATATGCAAAGGTCCTTTTCCCTTGGAAGACTTCTTTTCCCCTCATGATAACCATGGGAAAGTCAGAGGTACAACCTTTAACATGGCAGGCCTGGTCAATGTGTATATATTGCATTCCTCTTCAGGACGTTCAAGCAGACAATCATAGTGATAGTACAAGGAGGTTAGATTACAAGGATTTTGTCGCATATTTGTAGAAGATTTTCCATCCTTTTAAATCCATACTGAAATCCATACTTTGGAGCTATAAAGCATAACACTGTGCTTTGTTAAGAACTATATTTCCTGATAAAAGAGCACATGTAATGCAAAATAGCATAGGGACTGTGTGAACATATTCCACTGCGTAACCCTTGTCCAAAGATTTCCATTGATACAGATGTGTTACACAAAGTATGCACTGCGTGAAAGAAATATAAGCACATCACAAGTCTTCCAGAGATACAGAAGGACGGTTGATAGCAGCATTGATAGTTCACAGAAGATGAGGTTTTGATACTTCCTACAGGCAGCAATCTAAATAGTCCTAAATGAGACTGGAATACGGAGCGTAGAGAAAAGTGGGGAGCTTTTCAATCAGCTTTAAAAAAGGAAAATCAGACGATACTATAAAGCACCAAAATGCCACAACACATGCTACCTTCTTTCCCAACCAGTAGAAGCAGAAAGCCTTCATTCTGTTCTACCTCCTGCCAACAATAACCTAACCCTGTTGAATGAAATCACAGCTTTCCATCTTGAAAGTATTACTAAAGCCTCCTTCTAGCCAGCACCCCTCTGTCTTCCCCATTTTACACTCAGGAAGATTTCTGTGGCCTCTTGGTGTGAAAAACCTTCCAGAGAAATAGAAGAGCCTTCTTGTTTTCCCATGAGATTCACAAGTGACACTTTGTCTACGTGCATGTCTAGGTCCTCTTGCATCTCAAGAGTTTTCCTCTTAGTCACAGGACTTTTTTAATGCTGGGGACTCTTCCTAAACCATCTCACATACTTTCATTCATGCAATGCATAGGATGCAAACTGCTTCTGTTATCTTACACTTTTTTATTCTTTATCACATGCCTTAGGGATTATTTTTTTCTGATAGGTAAACCTAAAAATGTGTCTGGCCAATAAATTATAGAAATAGCTTTTTCCACAACAGTAATATCCTGAGATATTCCCCCCTCAAGCTGTGGTCCCTCAATATCATAAAAATGCTCAGTAGAAGACAATCTATAGCACAGAAAATTTAAATTTAGGCTGTGAAACACGAAGTAATAAATGCAGAGAATCTTGAGAGGAGAGATTCAGTGTCATAAGGACTAGATGTCATGCATATTTGCAGTCATCCATAATTGATATGTTTTAAGTCTCTCTTTATTCTTTAGGATACATACAAAAAATATGAACAATATCTGCATTGCCTGCAGATGATTCATGTCATGTTTGTTAATCTTCAGGCAGTTAATTAACTCTTCATATGGACTGGACAAAGCAGAGCCACTAATTTGTAAAGTTTATGTAAGTATTTGTCTTCTCACTGCACCAGCCAAAAGAATTAGTGATCTAATGTAAAAGCTGTGTTTGAATGAAATATGCAGTCACTGTTCATACAAAATCACTGCCAGTGGAAACAACTCACACAGCGAACCTGCTAATTGCCCCAATTTCATAACCCAAACACTGGATCCAAGGTCTCTGTGCTCAAACAGCTCGGCTTCGTTGCTCCACCTCAGGTTATTGGGGTATGATTGGGGATTGCAACAAGGCCAATGCTGTGACACAGCCAGAGCAGAGAACATGGCCCCAGTTATTCCTCACCAGTATGGCCCAGACTGGTCGTGCCTGATGGCTCTTGTTCTCTGTCCTGCAGAAGTCTCCTTCCTCTTCTGCTTGTCACTTCTTCTATGACCACATAAGACAACCAGAGAGGACAAGCTGGTGCTGACACCACTGTCCATAACACTGAACATGTACAGAGTTGGGTGTCTTGTTTTCTACCAGTGGCATAAAAAAGCTCTTGGAGAGGCCAGAATCCCTTCTGGGAAATGAGCCACCAAAAAGTGCAATGCTCAATCTACCCTGTCTGTGGTGAGCAGAGAGATAGATGCAATTCCTGAACACAATTCACCCACTCATAGGTGCTTCTCCTAGGATTGGGTACTGCAGATGCATGGTGACAGTTTGGGACTCCAGAGGGACCCTAGGTCCAACACAGCCCACCTGCCTGTCTTCTCAATTCACAGTGAGATGAATTATTAACTCAGCCACTGCCACCAGCAGAGTCTGAACGAAAGGTGACTGCTGTTCATGAAGGGCTGCACCAGGACACAAGTGCCATGAAGCATCACGGCTCCCTGTGGTCTTCCCTTTGCCTGAGTTTAACAGCTAGTATTAGTAGCAAAAGATGCTGTTAACTTATTAGGAAATTGTAGCTCTCTCTCCAGAAAAGAAGTCATACAATTTTTACTGCCAGGCAGTAATTCAGTGCACTTGGGTCCAGAGGTGGTCCAACGGGCAGCTCTGGCTTGGCCTGACTAACAGGTTGTTCATTAACTAGACAAGCCACCCCATACAATTACCTCATGAAATGACGCCTCTGATTTTGCTTCAGATGTAGGAAGTTAATCATGTAGGCCAGGATCCAAAACAGGACTTATGTACCACAGTTCTCATTTCAGCAACACATAATGTTTGAGGCACCTGCTTCCAGTACTGGAGTCCAGATTTCTGAGCCTGATCTGCTTCTCAGAGGAAGTACAACAAAAGTCAGCACTATGCAGAAGAAATTGCCTAAAAAACTGCTCAGAAAATTCTGTGCCCTAATTCCTTCCCTTCTCCATAGTTTAGACTTCCTATGCAGTGCTAAAATGATATGATATGAATGAGCCATTGACACCAAATCCTGAAGTTTCTGAATTCTGGGGATAAAATTTATACATGAATTTACAAAGGATATACTCCAAACACTCTCAGATATTACCTCTGATGCATGTCTATTCCTGATATGAATAGTAGAAAGAAAAAAATCACATAAGATGACTACTGACCTACTAACAATAAAGATATGGCTTTCACATAAAGATTTGAAAGCACCTTATAAATGCAAACAATTCCAGTGTCCTGAGAGGAAAACAGGTTTATATACATGTCAGAAGCAATAAGAACATATAAGCAATTGCCCCAACATAATCATTGATTTAATTACCCAATTAGTCTGTCATAGGTGAAAAGTGAACTCAACTATTTCCTCCCCCCCCCCCAAAAAAAGGGAGGGTTATTACTTAATTATACATTGAGGAGCAAAAGAGCAATGGTAAAGGAAATATGGACTAGTGTCCATGTTTACTAGTGCCCAGTAAACACCAAAGGATTAATCGCTATTAGGAGCACTCTCAGGAGCCTAGGCACTTGCACATGGCAATGCATCTACTATAATGTAGTGACTGCTCATTAAAATGTTCTAGCAAATTATAGGAGGGAGTTCAGAGTTAGTAGATAGACCAGATACTGAGAGCTGGTCTGCATGAGTGACTCTCACACATAAATGACTTTGGCACAAGTCACTGAATCTGTTTCTATTTCAATTTTCCTATTAAAAAGTGCAAATAAATAGTATACTCTCTTTCCTTTTAAAGGGGCTTGAAACAGATGAAAAGCTAAGCACAGGAGCTAAATATCAGAATAGTTATTTCACAGAAAAATGGAAAAGCTTTAATTAATGATTACAAAATCCATGTGGCCCTTTGAATATGCTATATTGCTTTTTATTAGTATGTCAGGTTAATCTTCTCAAAGTTTTATTTCTGTACTACAGAAAAATATCTCAGAAAGTAAGGAAGATACCATTTACTTGAGTAGTAGAAAATGTAGTAATAAGTAGGGAAAGAATCAAAGAGGAGATTTATTTCAAATGATCATCTTGCCTGAATACAGCGGAAAACAAGGCTCTCAGTATGTCTGCAGCTAGTGGCCTCTGAAGCACTCAGCTGAGAAATGAATATACATCTCCCTTTCTGTTGGGAGCTTGGTGATTTTAAATAGGTAATTTGTATTTCTTCTTTTTTTCAGGGTCAAATAGCAATAATATGAGACAAATATTGCCATGCAATGCTGAAAATGAAATGCTGGTAGTTTTGTTTTCTTTCTTGGTACTCTGCATACCAGGCTTTCTCTTTTTGTTGCAAAGATGAAGCACCAAGAAGAAGACTTTCTTTCTTCCCTCTCCCCCCCCACCCCGAAACAGCAGCTCTGAGCACTAAAGCTGGGTCAAACTGGGTCATCCCATACACACATAACCAGTAAGCTTCAGATGTTTCTTTCTTGGTTGTAAACTACTACAGAAATATTTGTGTTTGAGTCTCCCAGCCTTAAAAGAATACAGGTTTTTCCCATATCAGGTATATGAGCAAAGAAGGAGATGGCATGCCAGCTATTAAAACCTACTGAGCTGATTTAGTAAGATTTTCTTAAGTCAGTAAGATTAAAATTCTCATTATCAGCATTATATTTGCATGTTCCTCAGGTTTAACAACTTGGATTCTAAAAATCATTAAAACAGTTATCATAATTGTAGGAGATATATCCTTCTCTCACTGAAGGAGGGATACCTTACAATTGATGTCTCAGCAATGACACAGGATCCTGGCATTGATCACAGGAAACAACCTGAAGGCTGACTGTTGCAGCAGTTACTTATGCAGCATCTCCCTGAAGCACAAGGAGCAATCCTTCCTGGAACTTGTTTTAGAGGTGTACAAACGTGACCTACCCTGTAGCTAAGGTGACATTCACTTGGAAATCAGGTATTACTTAAGAAATAAAAATAAATCTTCCTGAAAAGAAGATAACCTGCAATTTTCTTTTGAAATCAGTGAGTTGTCCAAAACACTTCTACATTACCTTGCTGCAGTCTGAAGAGGAGCACAGCCAAAGTAAAAACCACGAACCAGATCTTCCCCAGCACTGACAAGGTCCCAGAGGCTGAAAAATCTTTGCAGGGGGCAGCTCTGCTTGTACTGTTGCCATCTTCTACTTAAGCCCCTATGGGACCTTGCAGGAGATTCTAGAAAGGAGACAAACAAGGGACAAGTCTGGGGAGAGCGCTTCTGTGTAGGAAAAAAAACTCACCTTTGATTAGGCATGGCATAGGTACTGCTCCCATGCACAGTTTGGGAACTGCTGTTCAGAGGGCCTCAACATGGGGTAGCCCTTGGCTGCGAAACAGCGTGGCCTCCCTTGGAGCTGGAAAAGATAGCCGGGACGGAAGTGAGACTCCTTCCTCTGGCTGGCCTGGCTCCAGGAGTGCCCAAGAGCTGGGACACAGTGGGCCACATCCCTAATTAATTTGCCAGTTGGGCAAATTCTCCTCTGGAAGAAAGGCTGTAGCATTGCCTTTTCCCAGCTTGGGCTGCTCCCATCCAGAGAACCATCTAGCTTTCTTTATACACCACCATATTGCACGCGCTCTTTACAAAGTCTCTTTTTAACAGTTCTGCGACATTTGTCTTCTTCATGTGGGTAAGTGGTACTTTGACTTGGCAGTGCCGCAGAAACGCCCGGTGCCCGACGGAGCCCGACGCCGGGCAGCGCCGCAGAAACGCCCCGTGCCCGACGGAGCCCGACGCCGGGCAGCGCCGCAGAAACGCCCCGTGCCCGACGGAGCCCGACGCCGGGCAGTGCCGCAGAAACGCCCGGTGCCCGACGGAGCCCGACGCTGGGCAGTGCCGCAGAAACGCCCCGTGCCCGACGGAGCCCGACGCCGGGCAGCGCCGCAGAAACGCCCGGTGCCCGACGGAGCCCGACGCCGGGCAGTGCCGCAGAAACGCCCGGTGCCCGACGGAGCCCGACGCCGGGCAGCGCCGCAGAAACGCCCGGTGCCCGACGGAGCCCGACGCCGGGCAGTGCCGCAGAAACGCCCCGTGCCCGACGGAGCCCGACGCCGGGCAGTGCCGCAGAAACGCCTCTAGGTGGGGCAGCCCGTCTGCCGGCCGGGCCGGCCGGGCTCCGCGGCGGCGCTTCCCATTCCACTGCGAAATCAAATGTTTTTTTTCCCGCACTTCCCGGAGAGGTCTGAAAAGACAGGGTGAGGGGGCAGGCAAGCCGGACTCCTCGGTAGGGTACAGGATGAGGTGCTGGAGGGGGCGCCGGGGGTCCGCAGCGGAGTGCCCACGGGGATGTAATTACGCGGCATGGCAGGGCTTGTTTTTTTTTCTCCATTACAGCGCGGTTTCGCTCTGGCTAACGATCCCATCTGTAAGGCGGCGGCTCCGGCCGCATGCGTGTTTATCGTTGGCAGAGGCTGGGGCAGAGCAGGGGGGAGCGGCGAGCCCGTACCACGGATGGGGGAGAGGTGGAAGCCGTCGCGCCGCGGACGAGCCCGTTTCTCACGCTGCCCGGGCTGCGCGGCAGCGGCCGCAGCGCTCCAGCCTGCTCCCGCGGGGAGGATTTACGTCCAGTTTCCGCTCTCGCACTCAGAGGGCAGCTCCGCGCCCGCCCGCGGCGGCGGCGGGACGCGCTGCCGCACGGCGGGGCCGCGCCGGGCCCTCGCGGAGCCTCTGCCGGGCGGGGAGCCCTCGCCCTGCGGTTTTGCCCCGCAGCTTCCAGGCTGAGGGCGGCTCGGAGCCCTCCAGGCCGGGCGGTGCGTGCGGAGCACTGCCGGGGCCGCCGCTTCCCCCCCCCCCCGCCCCCCGTGCCGCCGCCCGACCCTCCTCGGGGGCTGCGGTGGGGCCAGCGGGCGGCTCGCGGCCCCGGGACCACCCGGCCCCGGCCCCGGCGGCCTCCCCGCTCCCTCCGCCGCTGCCTGCGCCTTACGCCGCTGCTGCTCGCTCTCCTCCCCACTCATTTCCTCCTCCAAACGCTTGTTTTCTGGTCGGGAAGAGAGCGCAGAGATCGACCCAGGATACGGAGGCCTCTGTGTGTGTGAGTGTAGAGGGGAGATTAACACACACGCGCGCGCACACACACACACACAAAGGAGAAAAAGAAAGGAAAATACAAACGGGGGCGGCTGCGAGGCAGGCTTGCTAAATTAGCAAACAAGAATTACAGCCATTGTGAACTAACCGCAGGTATTTCCAAGAGCTTGGACGCGCAGCCGTGTACCTCACGGACTTCGTGGGCTGGAAACTGCCTGAGCTCGGGGGCAAGCTGGAGCAGAAGGAGCTGCTCCTCCTGCTCCTCTCGCCTCCCCGCAGCCCCGCGGAGCCGCCCGCGCGGCTCCAGCTCTCGGCACCGCGGCTTCACCTGAGCGGAGCCCGCGACGCCGCGCGCAGCGCTGCGGAAAGCCGCGGCTCCGCCGCGCCTGAGCAGCGCTGCCCCTTCCTCCCTGCCACCCCCGCAGCTGCGGACACAGCCCCGGTTTCAGAGCGCGGTTGCTCAGCACCCCCTGAACCGCCCGCATAGGGCACCCTTCCTGCACGTCCCGCACGCAGGTTCCCCAGCGCCCCTTACGCCCCCCCTCCCCAATCGCTTTAAGAAAAAAACCCCGTTGGATGTTTCCTGAGTGTTTCGTTGCACCGATGTCTCGCATGTCAAAACCGATGGAGAAATCCCTGGATGGGGAAAAAAATGAGATAATAAATGAGCCCAAGGAAGCTTGTTAAAACGGGCTGAACTTGCTCAAAAAGATAAGTCCTGTTCTCGTTGAATCAAGCAAAGATGCTCTTCGGCTTCATGCTGTGTATCAAAGCAGGCTTATTTATTTTATTCATTTATTTTCTGGTAAGAATGATGTTTGAAAACCTTTCTTTCGTGCCAGAGTCGTTGATAATCAATTACCGTGGCTTCGTCGTCGACTGCAAACAGACGCTGATGTCTGCTCGATCAAGTAAGGAAACGTTGAAGGTGGATCCATGCCTCCAAGGCAGCAGGTTAATGTAAAACCATATGTATTTGTGTCACAGAGCGAAGCCGAGCCCGGGGGAAGCGGGTGTCACTTTGATATGCTCTATCCACGGTGCCTCGTCTCCCCAGCACCAAGAAATCAAGGTCATAAAGTGCTGGCATTTCATTTTTTAGGTCCATGCTTAATACCCTCCCTCGCTGATAGTCTTCGGTTATTTCATCAGCATGTCGGTAATGGTGGAAATAAAGAAAAGGATCATGTTTGGGACACAGTGTTGTTTTCGCAATAAGCTGCATTTATACAATTTTACGTGCACGTAATAGTTTCCAAAAGGTTCTTGTTTAGAACCGCTTTCTTTCAGGGGAAGAATTGTTTCGAAAAGAAGCGCAGTCTTTTATCTGGGAAAAGCTGCCATCATGAAACGGACTTTAAAAGTCCCACTGGCCAGAGACTGTAACTAATGTGAAAAGACCGTAATTTTTAAACAAACGAAGTCGTAAAAAGCTCATTTTAGAAAATAGCTGACGATATTTGGAATTACACATATAAAGCGAGCAGCCAGAAGCCTGGGAGCTTCTCCCCGCAACGCAAAGCTGCGGAGCGCACGCAGCCCTCACTGCGGCGCGGCTGACGGCCCCGGAAGACGGCGAGGCGAACAGTGCCGCGGGGCTCTTCCTCGCGGGGCACGCACCAGGCGCACTGTTCGCGCTCCCCGGCGCGGTTGCCCGCCCCGCGCGCCCCCCTTCCGGAGGCAGCGCTCGCCGGGCCCGGCCGCGGCGGCAGCGGGGCACCCGGCCGCCCGCAGCCCTGGCGAGCAGCGCCGCGCTGCGCTGCGCGCACGGGCGGCCCCGGCGGCGCGGCGCCCGGCGCGGGGGCGGCGCGGGCCGCCAGGGGTTAAGGCGCCCCCGCTCGGCGCGCCGCGCGCAGCCCCGCGGCGGCGGGGCCAATCAGCGGGCGCCCCGCGCGCGGCCTGCCCAATGGGACGGCGCGGGGCCGGGGCCGCGCGGCGAGGCGAGGATCGGCGCCGCGGCCGCAGAAAAGGCGGCGGCGGCGGCGGGGCGGGACAGAGCGGGGCGGCGGCAGCGACCCGCGGCGGCGCCCGGCGGAGCGCGCGGCGGCGGCGGCGGCGGCGGCCCCGGCCCTATGGGCGCGCGGGCCGGGCGCGGCGCAGACGGGCTGCCCCCCGCGGCGGCAGGGAAGGGCCGCGCAGCGGCGCGGCTGCGGCGGCTGCGGCAGCAGGCGGCGATGCGGTCGCCGAGCTGAAGGCGCGGCGCGCTCGCTGCTGCTGGAGCGGGGCCGCCGCCGCCGGGCCCATGGCCGTCCGCGGCGGCAGCGCCCTGACGCCCTTCTCCATCCAGGCGATCCTCAACAAGAAGGAGGAGCGCGCCCGGCTCTCGGCGGCGCGGCCGCCGCCCCCGGCGGGAGCCAGCGGCTGGCGGCTCTGCGGCGCGGCGGCGCCCGCCGACGGCCCGCGGCTCCCCTCGCCCGCCGCCGCCCGCGCCGCCGCCGCCGCCCGCCCGCCGGCGGGCTGGGACTCGGACTCGGCGCTCAGCGAGGACCCCGAGGGCGAGCGGCGCTCCGAGGAGGAGGGCGCCGGCGGCAGCGCCCGCCCCGCCGAGGCCGCGGCCGCGGCCGGGGTGCGGCCGGCCCCGCAGCCCAGGGAGCCGGCGGAGCGGGACGCCGCCGGCCTCAGCGACAGCGAGATGTCGGCCGCCGTCTCAGGTAGGGGCGGCCCCGGCCGCTTGCGCCCGCGGAGCCTCCGCGCCGCGGGTGGGGGGGGGGGGCGGGAGCGCCGCGCCGAGCGAGGGGCACCGGCGGCCGCGGCTCTCCGCCGGCCCCCGCCGAGCCTCCCCGTGCGCGGGGCCCGGGGCCCCGGCAGACGTTGGGCGGCCAGCCGGGACTCCGCTAAAGGGAGCGGGAAAGGCCCCTCGGCAGCCCCGCTCCTTCGGGCGGCGGCCGGCGGCGGCTCCGGGCGCGCCGCGGGGCCGCGGGCGGGGGGTGCCGGTGGCTGCCCGCCGTGACCGCCGTGCTCTCGCCCTGCCCGCAGATCGCAGCCCGCCGGAGGAGGAGGACGGCGCGGGCAAGTGCGGGAAGCTGCTGTCGGGGGAGGAGGAGGCGGCGGCCCCGAAGCCGCGGAAGAAGCGCTCCCGCGCGGCCTTTTCCCACGCGCAGGTCTTCGAGCTGGAGCGGCGCTTCAACCACCAGCGGTACCTGTCGGGGCCCGAGCGGGCCGACCTGGCCGCCTCGCTGAAGCTCACCGAGACGCAGGTGAAGATCTGGTTCCAGAACCGGCGCTACAAGACCAAGCGGCGGCAGATGGCCGCCGACCTGCTGGCCGCCGCCCCCGCCGCCAAGAAGGTGGCCGTCAAGGTGCTGGTGCGCGACGACCAGAGACAGTATCACCCCGGCGAGGTGCTGCGGCCGCCCTCGCTGCTCTCCCTGCAGCCCTCCTACTACTACCCCTACTACTGCCTGCCCGGGTGGGCTCTGTCCACCTGCGCCGCAGCCGCCGGCACCCAGTGACAGGCCCCCCCCCACACGCTTTCCTCCCCCCCCCCACACACACACTGGCAGCCAGGAGACCAAGCTCCCCTCTGTCGCCCCTCCAGCTCCGCAGATCCGGCACCGCCGCTGCCTTGGACAGTATTTATTATTATTTTATTGTTATTTTTATTATTAATATTATTTGGATGATTCCTCACCCGCTCCTCTTCCAGCGTAGGACTGCTTGGCCAGCCCCCCCCTGCGGCTCCCACCCCACCCCACCAGCCGAGGACGCTTGCAGTTCGGCACAACTAGTTCATGGTATCCATGCTGTCGGTGTATTTGGTGTAGACTTTTTGTTTGTCTGTTTCGTTTCGCTTCGGATTGGTAGAGACACGATCTTATGTGGGAGAGAGAGAGAGGAAAAAAAAAAAGGAGAGAAAAGGAAAAACAAACCAAAAGCAACTCAGAAGAGGAGATCAAGGACTCCCTCGGTGGATTGTAAGGAAGATTATTTTTGACGTCTGAGTCCTTGCTCTTCCAACTCGTTGTAAACTAAGTGTGCCTTGTATGGTGCTGAATGTAAGGAAGCCTCTTTCAGATCCCCCCTGCTCTTGTTGTCCATGTTATTCCTGTACACCATGATCCCTGGCAAAGGATAAATATGTCACAAAAGGGTGAGACTTGTATCAAAACTCAAGACTTCTTTTTTCTCTTTCCTGAGATCTTTCCGTGTTGGGGGAGGGAGGAGTTACAGATTTTTCGCACTTTCCAGTTGTATTAAAGTTGTTGTTGTTATTATTTTTATATTCAATGTGAATATTTCTAGTCAGGCTTTTTAAGAAATCGATGTAATAGGGAATTTTAATGCCATCAGTGCCTTCTACAGTTTTTCTGAGATCTCTCCTTTGGGGCGGGATTTCTGATCTGCTCAGCAATGTAATTACAGACTCTTTTTCAAGTTAACTCATCACTTTTTTTTTCTCCCTTTCTCTTTTAACGGCACTGTGCACTCAATTAGATTATTTACTTCAAATGAATTGTGAATGTTTGTAAGCTACTCGCTGTACTTTTTTTTTTTTTTTTTTTTAATTTATAAACGTTAGTTTAACACCTAGCTCCGACGCTTGTGTCGTTTCTAAGAGCTGACACGGATTTCCCCAGCGACTCCTCCTGCCGCGGAGCTCAGGCCGTGGCCGGCGGCGGCGGCGGGGAGCCCCCGCCGCGGGGCCCGCTGCGCTTGCCGCCGCCTCGCCCGCTGCTCCCCGCGCCGCGGCACCGGGCGGCACCGGCGCGGCTCGGCCCCGCGGCGGCAGAGGGGGCCCAGGGACCGGAGCTGAATGTTCGGGCCGGTGGTGGTAGGAGGTACTCGATAATGTGTGTTCAGGGTACGGACGGTTCCTGCCGCTGCGGAGAAGGAGCCGTGGGTTTCTCTCACAGCTGCTGCAGTTACGCTGAGGAGGTGGCGCGGCCGGGAGAGCCTCTGCGCAGCAGAGGAACAGAAAAGGGGCTTTTCGCGTAGGCGAGCCGGGACAGGCGGTCCAGCCGCTGCCCCCGGCCTAAGTTCACTTTCACAGACCGCTCCGCGGTCAAAAGCCTTGTCCGCTCCCGGGGAGCGTGCCTGGCTCGGCCGTTCGTTTCCTCTCTGCCGGAGTCGGGACAGCGGAGGCCCCGGGCGCTGGGGCCCGCGGCGGAGGCCCCGGGCGCGGAGCTGGGGGTCGCCCCGGCGGGGGCTTCCCGGCCCTCAGCGAAACGGCCAAAGCCGTTTGCATCCAAGCAGAGCTGCAGCAGCCGCTTGGGGCAGCCTCCCGCCTGCAAGTGAACCGCCTTCAGTCTCCGCAGCAAACCTGGGCCTCCTGCGCGGTGGCGGCCGCACGGCCCCGCCGCTGGTTTCTGCCCGGCCTGCGGGAGCCGCTGCCGGGGCCCGGTGCGGGGAGGCCGCGGGGCCGCTGTGCGAGCGCGGCAGCCGCCGGGGAGGCTCGGGCCCGGCCGCGGCCCTGCTCCGCGGTGCGCCGCGCCGGTTAAGCGCTCCGCGACCCCGCTTGCAGGCAGCCGCCTCGCCCGGGTGCTGCCGCCTCTCTCCCGCCACCCCTTGCCCCGCGGGGTCGCGCGGACTTTCCGCCGATGGAAACCGAGCAAAGGAAGGCGGTGCTGCTAGCGGCGCCGAGAGCCTCGTCCCCGGCCAGCCGCGGGCAGCCTGTGCCGCCGTCCTTGCGCCCCTCTGCACGAGGCCGCCGAGCTGCGTCCTCGTCCGCCCCCTCTGCCCCGGCCCACCCTGGTCGCCACGCCACGCCACGCCACGCCGCTCTCCCGCGGCTCGGGAAAGCCGTGCTGGGGCTGCGGCCGCTTGCCCTGCGAGGGCATCTCCCCCGCTCCGGGCACGGTCCCCCCGGCCGCTTTGCGCCCGCCCGCCGGCTCCGGAACGGGTGAATGGCTCCCGGGGGGCAATGCCCGGCCCCACCGGCGGCTCGGGGTGAGCTGTCTGCTTCCAAAGCCGTCAGTCCTCCTGGCATCTCGGGGCTTGTTTTGTTTTTGTTTTTATTACTCCAGGCGTGCTGACAATCTCACTCGCGAAAGGAGCGCACTCAAGATCTCGCCGTCCCGGTGGGTTTGAAGCCAGGGGGAGGGTGCGTTTTAGCGACGATCTTGGCCGATGCAGGGAGGAATGACATTTCTTAGGGTCGATCCTGAAACCTTTTTTTTTTTTTTTTTTTTTTCTTCCTCTCCTCCACCCGTTAGATATTTTCTTCCGCCTTTCCGATCACTTCCCTCCTGGGAAAATAAAAGTTTTAGCTCAAAGGACTAAGCCCTCTAGGCACTTGTGAAGGTGCTACCCCGCAGAAAGGACTGTTTGCTCCTCTTCTTGCCCCCGGGGCTTTTTCTCTGCCTGCACCCCCGTGTCCATCCCAAAATAGTTTAGATTGCAACCCGAGGGACGCTGACTTCAATGACTCCGATGAACTGGGACAATTTACAGCAGCGGAAGGTTTGGCCCCGGCAGGGATGGGGAGGCTGCATGAAGGGAGCTGCTTTCGGTGAAGCTGGCTGTTGTTGCTGTTGCGCTCCATGATCTAGGGAGAGGATTATTTCGAAGTCTTCTTTTTCCTGTTGGTCACCGCGTTTTACTATTTTTGTTCGTGCTTGCTGATGGATGTAGCGCTGTAGGAAATGGCCTGATATGAAAAGAAAGCGTCGATCATGAGACCTTCCCCGGGGCTTTATTCTTTGGGTTATAACACAAACGCAGGATAAAGTGTCAAACTATTTTTCTTTGAATCCTGAGAAACTAAGATGCATTTTACTCAAGACAGCAATTGCTGAAAAAGATGACACTAGTGAGTTACTGAGAAGTTAGAACCATTTTTAATATCGAATGTTTAAATATCGTGAGTGTTTTCGTTTGATAATGACAAAATCTGATATTTGGGAAATGTCGCTATTTTACATCGGAAAAAATAAATTGATAATTGTAATGCAAATTTACAGGAGTTTGGGGGTATTTGTTTTCCTGTTTTTTATTGATATCTTTATATTTTAAAATATAAAGTAAACACCATGACTTTTTGTCTTTTCTTACCCGACAAAATACCCAGTAAATTCTGTGTGATTGTATCAAGGTCAAAGAAATTATTTTGGATTTTCACCGTTTAAGTTGACAGAAAAATTTGGACCCCAGCATCCTTTCTCCATTCCCCTAACCCTCTCTGAACACACATTCAGCTCATCAGCACGTCCACAGCTGCAAAATGAAAATAATCTTCCTAATGATACACCCCAGCGTCGGTCTCCTTTCCAAATCTCGAATACGTAGAGAACCCGTGGGAATGAATTTCCATCCGGCCATTGACAAGTTACATTTTTAAAGAAGTAAAAAAGACTCGCAATAATAATAAAAGACAGAGAGAGAACTACCGCAGCTACGAGAAATTCGATTGTTGAAATATAATGTAAATTGTGTATATCTTTGCATATGTCTCCATAGGCGCTTGTGTTTGTGTATTAAACACTCGCAGAGGCGTAGAGGCTAACTCTGCAGCCAGCAGCCTGCCTATATTTAGATACCTCCCGCTCGCTCACAGGGCAATAAAACAGGAAACCACGCAGATTTTCCCCCTCACCACCACGCACGCACACTGGGCTTCTCGGGTAGGAATTAGCGGTGCTTCCCCAGGAAAAAAAAGAGCAGCTCTGGGGCACAAGCTGCCCTGCGCGGAGCAGACCTGCCCCGGCGCGCAGCGCGGAGCGCGGTGCCGCGCCGCCGCCCCCACGCCCAGCCCCGCGCCCGCGCCCGCCCTGGCAGCGCGGCACCTGCGCGGCCCCTCGAGTCTCCGCGGAGCGGGGAGCAAAGGTGGCGCGGAGGTCGGTGCCCTCTCCCCCGGCAGGCGAGCGGCTCGGGCCGGCGCTTTCCCGCTCCGCTCCTCCCGCCCCGAGGACGGCCCCGCGCCGCCCGCCGGGGGCATGGGAAGGCCCGTGGCCCCCCCCCCGCCCGACCCGACCTCCCCACGCGGGGTTCCGAGGCGGCCTCCGGCCCCTCTGCCGACAGACGGGAGGAATCACCGGGTGTTTCCCGTCCGCAGCACCAAGGCCGTCTGGAGGACACAGCTCCGCGGGGAGGGCTCGGGAGCCAAACGCGGGGCCGGGAAGCGCTGGGAGCGCGGCTGAGCGAGGGGCACGGGCAGCCTGGCGCCTGCCGGGGTGCGGGGGGGCCTGCCTGGGTGTGGGGGGCCCGGGCTGCGGGCAACGGCGAGCTGCTGCCCTGTCGGGGCAGGCTGACGCGGAAAAGCTGAACAGTCCGCGCCAGGAGAGCCCCATGCCATGGCAGCAGTGGCTCCAGCGAGGCAGCCCCGAACTTGAGTTTTTCCACCACGACGGAAAAAAAAAAAAAAAAAAAAGAAAAAAAAAATGGAGGCACCTCCTTCGGCCCCGGCCGCATCCTGGGTCTGCGCCCGCTGCCAGTCCTGGCGAACCCTTGCCTGCCCGAAAGCCCCCCAAAAGTGGGCTCTGCCTTAGCGTGGTGTGCTGCTGCGGTGAGCAGCAGCACGAAGCAGTGAGAAGGCCATTAACTATTTCCCTGCTGAGTCCCGCGGCGGAGCTGGGCTTTCCGGCGGGTGCGGAGGCCGTGCCCGGGCCGCTGCCCTGCGAGGCGGCCCGCGGCCCCCGCGGCCCGACGGCGAGGCCGGCACCGCCGTCCGCAAGGCCCTGCGCACCGAAAGGCGCCTCCGGGGGCGGCCGCGTTTTTCCTCCGGTCCCGGGCAGCTCCGTGCACGGCAGCCTGCGCGGAGCTGCAGCCCGCTGCCCTGCCGGAACACGGGAGCGGGGCATGGGGGATCCCACCTGCGAGCGAGACTTGTGCTTTTTTAACACTCTATGTATCATCATTCATTTTTTTTAGAAGGAGGGGAGAGTTATGTTAATCGGCACGCTCCCGCAGGAGGGAGGCCCGCAGAGCTGAGCGGGAGAGCGAGTTCATGCCCGGCCCTCCCGGGAGGCAATCGTGGCCGTGGGCTGGCCGCAGCCCGGTGCAGACCGCGGCCGACGGCTGCACTCTCCCGCCCGTGTGCTGCTGCAAACGCCACTCTGCCCAGATCTCAGCCGGGTCCCGGGGCAGGGGCGAGGGAAAACCGCTGCTGAGAGCAAAGGAGTTTTGCTCTTGCGGGGCTGGGAGCAGTGAGCTGCCCAGAGCCCTCGGGGACGGCTGAAGAGCCACCCCTGCCTCCTTCCCTGGCGGTGAGCAGGGCCCCAGCTCTGTGCTGGAGAGGGGAGACACCTTAGCCACAAAGCCGGTCACTAGCGATCCTGGCGGTTATCGCAGTTGTCGGGGCACTCCTGCCATGCTTGGGAGTAACACCGGGCAGCGGTGGCTGCAGAGCTCCGGGTTACGCTGACGCTGGGCTCTCAGGTGCGCCCGGGGCTTTTTGCTTAAAATCTGACTCACTGGCAGAGAGGCTGGCGCTTGGGCTCCCGAAACACACTGCTGGCACACGGCAACGGATCCTCTGCTAAACGTAAATGCATCTGAGCAGAGCCCGGGAAAATGCCTGCTCTCCCGCAACAGCTCGGCTCTGGGAGCCGTCAGGCGACGGGCTGCGGAGGGGTTGCCCTGCTGCTAGGGCGCAGGCGGGTGGTGCCTGCCGTGACTACCTGCTCGTTACAGAAAGGGTGCAAGTGACCACCGGGACTGGTGAGTGGGGTCCCTCCCGCCAGACTAAGGACAAAGTTAATAAAATATAAATCAGTGTAATAGTGTAATAGGGTTTTCTGTATTGCAAACAAGGCTTTTTTTTTTTTTTTTTTTTTTTTTTTTTTTTTTTTTTTGAGACATCGAGCTGAAAGCGCTGCACGCAGCTTTTTCATAAACGGCCGACTGAAAATCAAAGCAGTGGTTCAGACGTGGCAAGAACAGCCATAAAACGGGTTCTCATCGCACACAAAATCCGAGCTGGAAAACGGTAGAAAGATTGGAAAAGCAAGCACGGGGCTGGTTTTCAGCTCCTCGGGGCTAGAGGGCATCCGTGCGGGGAGCGGGCACCGGCAGCGGGGCGGGCGGAGGGGCGCCGGGGGAGCCCGCTGCTCGGGGCACAGGCTCCTGCTTCGTTCCCTAAATTGCCCTATGGGGAAAGCAAATCTTACAAGCGGCTCAGAAAAGCACCGTTTCAGCTCTCTGCTGTTTCAGAGCTAACCCTGCCTTTTAGCTCTGACGGGAGATTTCGCTTTGACAGCCTTGCTCGGCATCTATGTTCAGCTCCCCGTTAAAGCCGGCCGATGGCGAGACGCCCTTGCTTTTCCCCAGGGTAGGGGAAAATACACATTGCTCTCGGACCTGCGCCGTGTTACACTTAAAAGGGGGAAGGGAAGGGAATTCGGCTCACTGCCGGGTGAGCCTGGCTTTCACGGCGAGGTTTGTGCGGGCTCTGCTGCTTGTGACAGCTAGAAGCAAAACGAGAGGCAGATTGTGTCGGGGATTTATCTTTTGGCAAATGCGAGCGAAAAGTGACCGTGGCCGCAGGATGCTTGTAGGAACTGCACCCCGAGGCAGGGCAGACGGCGGGGTGCACTTCTCGAAATGCACCGCGAAGAAGCCGCGGATCCGTTTTCCTCCTTGGCGGATGTCTTGAACAGATTTACCGAAGTGACGGTGTTGCATCTCTGCTCTGCACTGTTGCACGGAACTTAAAACTGAACAGGGCAAAGAAATATTTTAGCCATAGCTAACAATAAAAAATAACGATGATTCGTGGTTCTTCTTTTCCAGTTAAGAGTAAACAATAAACACAAACGGGAAACATCTACGGACATTTTACTCCCTCCCCCCCCCCAGCAGTAGAGGCAAGAAAATAAGATATGCCTTAATTTTCCTGGTTTTAAACACGACTCTGCTGGGGTGCAGCCTGTCATTTTGTCAAGTGTCTCTGAAGGTGCCTTTAATTGTCTTAGATTTGCCCGAATTCTGAGATTTAAGAAAACGTCTAGAAGACTCGACCGTTTTCCCTCGCTCTTAGGAAACAGCTTTTGTGCATCACTTTAAAAAACTAAGTCTGCACTGTGGATTTGAGGACCTTGGGGATTTCTGCTTAAATGCCCGTGGCAGACTATGGCCCGGGAGATCAGCATAGCATAGTTTTATCAAATAATTCCCAAAGTTACTTAAATATCCAGTTTTGATTGCGGTGTGAGCAAAAGATTTTGCTGAAGAAACGTTAGAACCGAAGGGAGAGTGTGCAGAAAGAAATCCTATAATCCTATCGCTCACCCTAGCCTTAAGGGGAGGACTTAAAAAGGAGCGGGGGAAGATATTTTATCTCAGGGGAAAAAAAAATCAGCCTTTGCAAAAGTGGAAAATGTTTGTAAACTGATCTCGTCTCGGAAAGATTGTCGTTTCCAGAGCGGTGGCAGGGCCGTGGGGTGAGGCGGGCGCGGTGCAGTGAGCGCGGCGGCACAGGCTGCGGGCGCTGCACTGCGCTGCGCAGCGAGCGGGGCTCCGGGCGCCCGCTCCTGCCAAGGACTGCAGCAGCCACGGGGGATGGAGCCGTTCCCTGGAAGACGACACTTTCCAGGACGCCTCCTATGAGGTCCAGGACCCATCGTTTCCTTCCTTGCCTCTTTCCTCTGGAAGGTACCTGGGAGCTGCACGGGACACGCCGCATCCAGCGCACTTCCCTATTCCTCGCCTGCCTTTCTGAGCCAAAACGCTTCTGAGCGACAAAGCGCCCCTGCCTCGCCTCCGTCCCGACCCTCTCCGTGCGCGGGGCCCCGCCGGCCCTGGGCTCGGCCCTGGCCCCGGCGGGGGCGGCGGGAGCGCGGCCGCCCCGACCCGGCGAGCGCGGCCGCCTCGGCGCCTCTCCGCGGCAGGACCCGGCCGGGGCCCTGCCAGCGCCCGCCGGGCTGCTCCCGGCCTCCCCGCGGCCCAGCAGGGAGGGTCTCCTCAATGCCAGGCCTGTGTATTTGTAGTTTGATTTCGCACGTCAAGGATAATTTCTTCATACAACTTAATGGACGCTGCTTGACATCCATAATGATCGCTAATCATTCAAATTATTTTTGCTAGCGCCCAGACATGTTCCAGTTGTTGTGATAGATCGCGTTTCACCCATAATGACGGACAATTACCATTTCTAATTCGCCGGCTTTTGACACCTAAATCCACCCACCATATGTGGCTGAAACGCGCCGGGCTCGGCGGCGAGGCCCTGATGACATCTGCCGCAAGAAGCCCCTCTCCTCCGAGGGAGGGCCGGCACCTGGGATGTCACCACCCCCGAGCCCCCAGCCCGGCCCTTCCCCAGGCCGCCGGAGCACGGCCCTCCGCTCTCGGCGCCCCCCCCCCCCCCCCGACGGCAGCTCCGCGGGCCGGCTCCGCGCCCTGTGCCCCACGCAGGGAACACGCGGCGCAGCCGGCGCCGCCGCCCTCCCGCCAGGCGGGAGCCCGCCCGGGGGCTCCCCGCGGTCCCGGCCCGGAGGCCGGGTTAAGACGCGGAGGAAGCCCCGGCTAAGAAACTGGGTCGATGCGAAAGTCAGAGGCGCCCTGGCGGGCTGTTCCGGCTTCCCGCAGGCGCTGCCGCTGACGCGAGCCGGGAAGGACCGTGTCTTCAAGCAAGGAGAAAGGAGACGGACTCCCAGCGCAGGCGGCAAGCCCTGCATTTCCTCGACGTCGGGATGCAAGCCCTGACCTGTCCTATAGTGGGAGAAGGGGGAAAGGATGGTGGGGAGGACCAGGAGTAAAACGAAAGGGCACGGAGTTACTTTCCATCGTGTGCACCAGAATTCCCTGGGAATTCACCTGGAAATCTGATGCACATGGAGCAAGGTATTTCTGCTGGCTCCGGGGCAACCTACCGAAGCATAAGCCGCGGCTCCGTTTATCCACGCTGCCTCCACGGAGCGCCGCGATGCTTGGGCCGTCGCGGCAGCTCTCGAGGTGGCGGTCACACGCGCGCGGGTGCCTTGGTCCCCTCCACGCAGCCGGACAGTTTTCCAGACGCAGCAGGGTGAGAATTTACCCTGAGTGATTTTTTTTTGAATGCGTCCGCAGCGTCTGTTTTTAACCGCCACACTACGGGAGCGCCCTGCTATAGTTAGGCACAACGTCCGTGCCAAGTGTTGCAAAAACAGAAACTCTGCTCTTTTAAAGATCTGCAGGGATGGTATCGCTCTCTTTTTTTTTTTAAACCTCCAAAATATTTCTATATTGAAAGAGCTATATGACGAATTTTCTCTGGCATGAATAATTGACTGGATATCCTAGTCACAGCTGTAGAAGGAGGAAATAAGGGGAGATGCTGAAGCGGCATTTTTCTCTCCCTCGGGTAAAATGCTTTCCTAGGCAGCACAAGGCCTATTTACAGCGACAGCGAGGCCCAGCCCCGGGTCACGCGTGTTTCCAGTGGGACAGGCAGATCTGACTGAGGGCTGGCGGTCTCCGGCGTGGTGACACACTCGGGGCCCGCCCCGGGGGGTCCCCGGCTCTTGCCCCCGCACTGCCTCCCCGGCGCGCCTCCTAACCAACCCACTCGGCAGCTCGCCGCTCCCCACAGCCAGCTTTTCCCTGCGCAAGCTTAAAACCGGCCCAACCCCGACAGCTCCTGCTTATTGGTTTTGTTTGCTTGCTCGGTTTGCTGCTCGCTCCGAAGGCAGCGGCGAGCAGCAGTCTTGCTGCCCGGAGCCTCGGGCGGCGCAGAGGCTCTGGGGGACCCGTGTGCTCCTCAAAGGCGAAACTCCCGGACGGGTGCCCGAGGAGGGGAGGGCTGCGTGGCAAATGTTTACGGTCAGATGATAGCTCAGGGTGGCGAGAAGGTTTTGGCATCGGTGAGGTGGCTCTTGCTGATTGCCGCATCTCCCCGGCTGCGCACCGCCGGCCCAGCTCCGTGCCCGCCCTGCGAGCCGTGAGCCAAAGCCGTGAACCCGGGGGGGGGGGGGGGGGGGGAAGGGGGGAGGCGGTTAATGCGAAACGGTTTCCCAAACAACCCTCCTTTGGACACCTGAAGATGAGGAAATGTGTTTCTTTAACCGTAGAATTAGTCTTTTTTAACGAAGAAAGAGGAGGACTCTCTCCGTTTATAGTCTTAAAATTAAGACTAGCGGGGATTGCCTGCCTGAGGTTTCTCGGTTCCCAAAGAGGTATTTTGATTAGGAGGTATGTTTGTAGGTAACCTTTAACGGTATGTCTGTGATGTTATCGCAATTTTCCCAAGAATTAAACAAATTGTGTTCTTAGCCTTAGAGTTCGATAGAAAGGAGATGGAAAAAATCCGCCCATTACGTGCCAAAAATACGGCACTGCAAGTTAGCTAGTGCCGATTGACTACCAGGAGCGAGGGTGTCTCGCCTCGGAGAGGTCCGCATCGCCCGATCCTCCCGCAGACCGAAACACGCCGCAGGCGAAGTCGGCGGCCCGGGCCGGGGAGCTGCAGAGCCGGCTGCCGCCTCGGTTTCCGCGCTCCCCCCCCGGCACACACGGGTTAGCTCCTTTGCCGGGACTTCGCCTCCCCCGCTGGGTGCTTTAACCCACCGGCCCCTACTTCTGCAGGCTCTCCAGTACCGCTTTGCGCTCTCCTATCAGCGTTTGCACGACCCAGCTCTCCCCGCACGGATGTGCCGGTTTAGGTCAACGGGAGAAGCGCATTAGCTGGAGTCGAGCCCAGAGCCAGGGGCAGCAAGTGACTCTTCGGATGAGCCGCATCCGTGCAGGAATCAACCCTTGCTCGAGGGTGCTCCCCTGGGGAGGTGGGGGTCTGGCCAGACCATGGAGCTCGGCTGCAAGTTGGGGTGCGGGGGAGGTGGGGGATGTCCAGGGTCAAACTTTCTCAGTAAGTCACGAATCTCTCTGGTTCCCACCCGCCCGCTCTGAACTGTTCCAGTGCTGCGAGACGGGATCGAATGGGACGGGCGGGAACTGCTTTGCCTGTTGGGGGGTGCTTAGGCAGATGGGAATGGTCTCATCAAAATCTACTCTCAAGTAGCAATCACTGATAGCACGGATCGGTCTGGGATCCCTCAGGAAAGTGATCTCATGGGAGCCACGGCTCTGTTCGCCGGGGTGAAGTACAACAGCGATTGACTCATCCATCTGCCTTCAGCCACCCACGGCTGAACCCTCACTCCCTCCTCCTAATTTAGATGTAGAGAGTCCTGGCTCTGCACTCACTTTCAGGCATTGACTATTGAACAGTCCCATGATACTTGTTTGGTTGGTTCGGAACAAGGACTCCGGGCACAGGCTGATTTCTGAAGAGACAAAATCCTTCCTATTTAGTACAGGGAAGAATAGTGTGAGATTAAATTCTAATTACCATTAGTGACTACAAAAGTATTTATTTCTTTCCAACATATTTTTTGCAATTTTGTATTGACTAACCTTCTATTTTTTGTCAAAGGTCTTTCTCATTCATGTAAGGTTCTGCAGGAACAGGCTTTGTTCCATTAAATTATCATAAAGAAAAGATCAAATCTTCTAACCAGTCTCTTTTCAGGAAAAACGAACAAACAAACAAACAAAAACCTCCGGGAAAGTTTTACTTCACTGGAACTGGGGAGTTGGTGGTCCAGTACTGTATCATGCAATGAATTATTCTCATTGCCTTCAAGGGGAGCAGGACTGGGGCTCAGGTGCTCTGTAGTGCTAGGGAAGTCACCAATAACACCCTCTTAGAAAGACCCCAAATGCAGCAGAAGAGCAATTGTTAATTATCTTAATCAGATTTGGATATACTGTGGTATCGTTAAAGGTCTGTAGAGTCTGTGCTCCGTTGAGACTGCAGCAAAGGTCTGGATTCCAGATACTTAAATTTCTGCCAGGTTTGAGTTGGGGCTTCTGGCACATTTTCTAGGTGGTATTCTCTCCTCTTCCACCCTCACTTTCATATGCTCATGCCTTCATGCTTATGCTTATATGTTTATTGTATTGAGGTTCCCAATAAAGCAAAGAGAAAACTCAAGAAATTTCAGTTAGTAAAATAGTCTTTCCTGTATGCTTTTTGACAAAAATTAGGATAGCTACAGAAATAGGTGATATATTAATTTGAAAAAAATACATTTTAAACAACCTAGATCTCTGTTCTCTGGTAAGATAACCTCAGAGAAACAAAAGCAAGATTCCAGGAACAGAAGGTCAGTTTCCTGGATAACTTTGTGAGACACATATTACTGTAATGTCTTAACACACCATTTCAAACCTGGAGACCTCAGGGACCTGTAAGGAAGCAAGACCTGTTCTACACAGAATACTGTTTCTTTACTATATTACATTCCTTCTCCAGGACATTTTCTTTTGAACTTCACAGCTAGATTTCCACATGGGCATCAAGGAAGGCATCAAATCCTTTGCACTGCTTGCTTCTGGCCCCACTCTGAGGAGGTCAAGCTGAACCAGCTTGTAGTCCCACTGCTGGGCTGGCACATTGTGTCTGACACTGCCATCTTGTGTTCTAGAGTTTAAGTTATTATTTACAAAACCAAGAGTCTCTGTGTCACTTAGTCTCAATGACAAGGTGTAATTTGCAAAGAAAAAGCGTAGCTGAGTGTGCAGACAGTTTAACATATGCTCTGAAAGGGAGGTGTCAGGTGCCTGCTTCATTTTAGTTGAGACACTGAATTTCAACACATTAACCTCTAGCTAAAGAACAGAATTTAAGCATTGTTTGAGCCTTTTGGATCTTTGTTGAAGTATGAACTGGTTTAATTGTCCATTATGGTTCAACTCAGGCTTTGCTGAGCTCCCATTTTTCTGCAGTAGCACTTTTCTTCGTCTTTACTATTCTCTAAGAAGAAACTAGCAAAGTTTGTTTATCCTTTAAGACAAGACCACGAGGTCATGTCAATAGTTTTCCGCATATTTTCTATCTTTGCTACCACCAGTGTAACATCAAACAGATATCTGCAGACTTACCATGCTAACTATGCAGTTTTGGTGTATGGCTTCAATAGATAAAACAGCATGACAGAGAAATGTTACAGAAAATAATTCAAATAAAGTAAGACAAGAAAGCTTTTACCCTGGCTTATGCTTCACTCTAAACTGATCCTGAAGAGAACTGTCTTGCTGAGGTGCATGTGGACTTGGGAGTTCACCATATACTGGCATAAACACCTGGACAGTGTGGAACAACCGCCTTGGATACCACATAAGGTGAACTAAGGGCGATACCTGCTATTTTATACCCACTATGAAACACCAAAAGATTTTGGAGAGTTGGAAAAGGAATCGTAAATTGGGCAACCGAGACATGTCTGGAAATGTATATCTGTCAAAATGTGGCTTTATTTTTAAATTAGCTTCTCTCCTCCCCCTCCCCCCAAAGCAAAGACATAGTGGCATGTAAAAAAGAATGACCAAACACTTATTTTATGTTTCCTGACTTTTCTTTGGTATGTTACGACCTAGATTACTTAAGCACAGTTTTCTTTTTTAATTAAAATAAGTATAGATTGCAAATCACTGTATCCTTTTAAAAGTATTAAAGTTATATAAGAATGGTGTAATTAGAGTAAGTGGTGAAAACCCTCTGGTAAGGACTTCAAAACACATCATATTAATAATAAACAACTTGAGGAAGGTGTTGCAAATAATGTTAATTAAAAATGTCCACGTGCAGTCCCTTTGAGGGCTTGTGAATAAATATCTAATAGTTTCTATTGGGGTCTCAGTTTATACTGAAAATGAGGAAGTCTTTATAATTCATAACTATTAGGGAGCCTTTATGAATGGTCTTTCTCATATTTCTCATTGGAAACCATTAGATAATCTGTTTTTATTATACAGAGCCAAACATTTGGTTTAATATTTTCGTTTTAGAACAGACCACAGAATCATGGGGATATTAGCCATCTCATAATTTTTAGGGGTGCCTTAAAACCATGTACATTTATTCCTGTCTTGAGAGTTTCTTAAAGTTACAATCTTTGATCCTTGTTCCTCAAAAAATGTTACCCAAGATACATATAAAACAGGGATTAAAGGAGTTTCCTACCCTATGTTTCTTCATTAACCATCTACCTTACCACCCACCAATGCTGTGGATTTAAGAGTCTACATAATTGAGTCCGTAAATTAAAAAAAAAAAAAAAAAAGGTCAGCTGGAGCAACCAAGCAGTAGTTGGTACATCAGCCTTAATGTTCTCATATTAGCACATTAAACAAGCAAAAAGGGAGCTTTTAATTATGCCTTATTTTATGGCAACAAGACACATGTCTTTTCCTGACCTTCTTGTAAAGTCCGTACGTTTGGGAGTTCAGAGCTGAGTTAACAGAGATAATAGAAGTGCTTGATTGAAGGATTATTCTGAATATCTGAGAAACATTGTAAGCAAGTAGTAGTGAACTTCAAGCACAATCCAAACTGGTGTTCAGTATTCTAAACTATGAGTTATTCAGCATTTCAAACTGGCAGCTTGTAAATGTAAATTTTATTAAATGTGGAGCAATAAAATTTTGTAAGTTTCTGTCACTTTGAATTTTAGTGGCTCAAATTGAGGCCTCCAGCCTTTTAAATCACAACTTGCGCAAGCACAGCTCTAAATCATTCACCATTCTTAAATGAGTGCTTTTAAAAGCCTCATTATTGCATTTGCTCACAAAATATCCTTGTCAGGATCCAGGTATGCATGTCTCATGTCAACGATAGGCTGACAGGCTCATGCCCTCTGTTGCATTTAGATTGTATATTATATAAAGTTTTCTTCTCTTCATTCTCACTAGGCAGAAAATAAAACAGGGTTAGTGGTGATATCACCCTTCAGACTAGCCTTCCTGCCAGACTTACTCCTTCGAGCTCAAAAGAATTCTTTGCATGTGCTTGACAAGAGTTTGGCTCAAGGATCCTTGGTTTGCACTTGAGACAGACATTGAACGCTTCAAGGCAAATGAAACGATAGTGACACGTGTCAGTTAAAGCCAAAATCTAGCAAGAAATAATTTGGAAACTTCTTGCATGACAAGGTGAGATCAATGGAGATCTCTGGTAACATTTTAATGCATTAACAGGGCTTGAGGAGAAGACAGTTTTGTGTAGGCAAAGGATACCAGGAACTTGGCCAAATAGCTCAGACATTTATGAGAACAATTTTTTTTCAAATTACAGCTGCCACTGAAGCACCAAAGTGAAGTGACAGAATTGCACAGCATCCAACAGCTCTGTGACTGCCAGTGGGAACTGCTGAGGACTGAGGCAATCTAAAATGTGGCCCCTTCACATGATGTTCTCCAGTAGTCACATACACATATGTTTGTGTGTATGGCTGAGAGTGATGGTATGTGTTTGTACATTTAAAGGAACGCTATCGACTTGAGTATCAAATTTTCTTTTAAAAATGATTACTGTAGTTGCAAGTAACTCTAGCAAATCAGCCCAAACATTTTAATCTCTGTTGCACAGCTAGTACATCTAGTTCTATGCCTAAATCTAGGTTCTCTTAGTATTCTACATATGTATTTTTTCATAGTGTTCCATCAGGTCAGTACAATAAGTTGTGCAAACCATTCATTTATTTAATATATTGCCAAATATAACCTGAATTTCTTTATTCTGTCATTGATCAGCAGGAATTTTACCTGAGGGATAATTTAGTAAAAACAACATGATTTGATCCACAACTAGATGCTGAAAGGATATGTGATGGAAACCTCATAATATTTTAAATAAAATCTAGTCTCTCATTAGTAACACTTACGTATCTTCAAAACCTTGATTGTAAGGTTTCACGTTGGTTTACATGAGTATAGAATTATATATGATAATTATGTCACAGACAGTTTTTATTTTTTTTCCAGTGTAATTCTTTTTTCCTTACTGACCATTTTCTATATTCATCTGGCTGCTAATTCACCCTTAGAGTATGGATAAATACACATCTCAGATAATCATGCCATAAAGCTAATCTAGGTCTGCCAAGAATGCCTATAGTTTTAGCAGTTGTAAATTAACTGCTCTCAAAGATGTAAAATTTCCTGTAAGGAAATTAATTTGGGAGCATGCAGACTAGCATTGGATTAAAGTATTTTGGGTGAGTTATAATTTTTGATAACACATCAGAAGAAATTCAATACAAAGTGGATTTTGAAAAAAGAAATCTTTTATCTCATCTATGTAATTTTGCCAGTCACTCACTTATGCATTACTAAACGTTAGGTCTAATTTTAGTTTGCTCTGTGCAGTAAGAAAGATGGACAGGAAAAGTATCTGAAATTTAACCCTTGGACATTCCAGCCAAAATATGTTACTTTTGAGCTGTGACCTTTAACTGTGTTAAATAATCTCAGTAATACCCTAAAGAGTATGTTTATTAGAGCTATGGCAGGCCAGCTGTTGAATCTGATTGTGATTCCTTACTGCCCAGTTAGGACGTCAGCTGCCCAGTTTGCTGGATGTCACAGCAGTCAAAATGGTTGGAGGGATATGTGCCCAGCCTCATTGCTCGTGCGATGTCATGGCTTAAGTCACTGATGAAGACGAGTTTATGCTACAGCATGAGACTGCGGCTTGGTTGAAATGTGGGTGCATGTTCATTTCTGCCAAATCTGTTGCTGTGGTGTTAACCGCAGGCAGAGGTGTGGTAGCAAGTGATGGAGGTAACAGGGGAATATGATAACATCTTGAACTGCTGCAGCTGTTTGCTTTCCGAACTTGAGTCAGAGCTCTGTGTCACATTGGTTAGTGACAAGAATGCCTGTTGGGCATGGTAGACATTTCAAGGCTGATTAAAACATGTTGCATTTAGTTATTCAAATTGGGATCATTTTCTGGCAAAAGTATACTGAGATATTTAACGCTTCCGTCATTTTTGCCTGCATTTGCTGATATGTTGCTCTGAAACAGCACAGCTGATAAATGACTGGATGGTTCATGGAGCTAACACTAGGTCTGATCCTCTCCTGTCATTAACAGCAGTACATAACATGAGTATGAGGCTGCTAAATGACACTTCACAGATATTTCAAATTCATTTTGGACTGGAATACTTGTCTACTCAAGAAAATAAAGCTCAGATATTTGCAGTCAGGGCAAACCTACTGCTCGCATGAAGGCTTCATGGGAAAGTCTACACCCAGCTGAGTAATTCCAGACTGAGGTGTATAACTGGCTGCTCATATTGTTTATCCCTAATCACTATTTCACTTGACAATATACTCAACCATTACCAACAGATTATCTTTGACCCATAAAATTGCAACTTGCTATCTAGGTATAAAGAAAGAAACAGGGATGTGCCACAGTCATGGGGAAAACAAGTAAATATGAGATAATTTTATTCAATACGATAGAAAAATGTATCAAATCATCAGATATTTATAGGCAAACACATGGAATAGCGAAGAAATAGAGGAGCAGGGTCTATTCTCTCCACTTCTGAGTACTTGGGTAATAGGATTATTATCTACTACTTGATTATTATCTATCACAATAGGATTATTATCTACTATCCCACTTTGTTAATAGAATTTTCCCATTCAATATGCAGACTTCTTGAAAAGCTACGCAGGTTCATCCCCAAATTCACGCCAAGTCTATAGAGATCTCCTTCTAGCAAAAAGCTGCTGGAACAGAGCTTCAAGTTTTGTACATGGATCACAACACAGAATATTTTTCGATGCCATATAGAGACTAGTTAATTAAAGCCTACAAATCTGGAGAACTAACTAGGTTTGAGCTCACTGAAAGCATGGCTGGCATTCACTGCAGCAAACAAAGATCTGCATATATTTAGGTATAGGGGTCATAACTATACCATCTGCATTTTAGTGACAGAGATGAATGTGACTGCTGTGTATTTGGGGATGTTAAGGTAGGAAATGTCTTTGAGGCTGGCATCATGTATGACTTTGAGCAAGTCAGTACGATTTGGTAGAAAGGGGACTGTAGTGAGTTTCCTATGTCAAGATTCATTCAACTCAGGTACGTGTAGATTTAGATCAATGAAGAATGATTATTGTTGGAGATGCTGACCATAAAAACGGTGGAAGGGATAAACTCACTGTCAAGAGAACTGGAAAAAAACATTAATTAAAACTATGCAATTAATAATTCTTTTGGGAAATTTGGCTTGTATTGTGAACTGTTCATAAGTAGATCGTATCTTCGCAGATGGATAAATTATATAAAGGCATTTACTGATGTACTTCTAAGGGATTACTCTTGGCATAAGGTTCAGTGTAAAAAAGAGTAATTAATAAGGACCCCCAGGCAAATGACAAATAGGATACATTGCAGCAGAGGTTACTAGAGATAGACAGTGTCAGATTAATGTGACAGTTTTGTTTGCTGAAAGATTTCTTAGACAAGGGAGATATGGTAGATATTCTCTCTGGACTTTGATAAAGAGAGGAGCTACTAATTAAGCTAGGAAAGTGGAAATCTCTAAGATAAACTGTAAGATAAATTGTAAGAAGGGTATATTGTCTGAAAGGAAAATGATGATGAGTGTTACTGAAGGGAGAAATATTAAGTTGGAGGGGGTGGGCTCAAGAATGAAGCTCAAGGATAAGCTTCAGCTGCAATCTTGCATAATGCATTTCTTAATGTGCTGACCACAAAAAGCAGGGTTAGGCCAATTTATGGATGAGAGGATGTTGGGAAGCTATAGAGGAAGCCTGAGCTATTTAGCCAAAAGGACTTTGCAGATTGGAACACTAGATGTGAGATAAGATTCAGCCACACAATTGCAGAAGTTCCATACACTTGGAAACTAGCAATCAAATCTTCAGTAGAAGATAAGAGATCACCAATAATAACTAAAGAGGAGAATGAGCTGGTTGGTGAATGTACTGAAACTACCAGTCACCACTGTAATTTATCTCAAAAAAATACAGAGGTGTATCAGCAGAGTCACTTCCTACAGGGGGGTAGATATCATCTGATTCCGTATCATGCATGTTCAGTGGGACTGGAGAGTTGGAGTGGAATAGCTGCAGGGAGCTACTAAGACAATGAGGAGATGGGACACTGAAAGGAGACTAGATTGCGAATACGAAAGAAGACTAGAGGGCTGCGGTTTGTGTAGATTAGCAAAATTAAAGCTTGAAGAAGACAAGACTACTAAAGCTGCAGCATGGAAATAAGCACCAAAGACAGGAAGAGCTGTTTAAGCTAAGACAATTGAAGTATTGAGTAAATGGATATAAAGATTTCATGAAGAAGTTTAGCCTAATACTTAATTTGTAGCCACAAGCTCAGATTCTGGAGTCAAATCATTAGGCACTGGAACAGCAAGAGTAGCAGAGGCAAAATTACTTTTCTGCTTCTGATGGAACTTGATTGTTTCTTTTAGGAATACTACAGCAGGACAACAATGATTCAGGTGGTGCCTTGCAATCCTGTATTCCTAGAAAATAATCCTAGAATTATTCTCCTTATATGTTATAAAAGGAAAAAAAAAAATCCATGGCCTGGCTTTTGACTGGACTGGCAACAGATCAGCAGTATGAGAATATCCTCCAAAAATAGGTTTGAGACCCAAGAATTGTGGATTAGAGACAAGGAACAGGAGTTGCCAGTGATTCTCTGTTGTTCAGATGAATAATTTCAAAGCCACTTGACTCTTTCAGTAGAAGTTAGGCCTGCCTGCCGTGTGCGAATATAAATTGCCTCTGCTATAGATGACTTCCAGTTCCAAAACTCCTTTTGACTTCTCCTCTATCCTTTTCAACATTTCTGCTGTTGTTATTTAGACTAGTCTTGTTGGATTTTCTACTGAGTTGGCTAACATGCTTTCTTTCAACAGTGAGAAAAAATGTTTACCACACTGAAAATGTGGTGTGGTTTTACTAGCAAATTTGGTTAATGGAAAGACCTGAAGACTTGTTTATGCATTCACACAACTGGAGAGCAAGTTCCCAATGTGGGTTCTTCGTGTTAGCTGCGGCTAGAATTACTGCTGATGTCTTAAATACTAGCCAGGTGTTGTTTGGCTATTTCCCTTTTGACAATGCAAAGAAAAATTAGTGTCTTACACAAAAAAGCTACTACTTACTTTCCTCCTCTCTCCGGCATAGACAGAGTAGGAAGAGATGGGCTGTTTGGGATCAAATGCCTTGGTCAGTTTTGCGGCAGAGAAGATGAGGTTAGCCTTCTATTAAAACATTAGGCTGGCTTCCATAGTCTTGTGCTTGGTGAACCTCACTGGTCCTAATTTACTGGGTAGCTTGTGGGGAGAAGCTGGCTAGTGGTTCTTCCCCGTTTTATTATGAGGTGTAGTTCATAAAAGCTGCGGTCTTCAGTTTAACCATATTCTTGTGTGGAAAGTCTTGTTCACTGCAGCATCTGGGCCAGACACATTTACATCACTGTAATCAACAAGCATTTAATGCGGTTATTCCTTAAATGACCTTAGGCTAGCAGGAAGCAAAACGAAATAATGTCCTTCTTCCAAAAGCAAAGATTTTGAATTTGAGTAGGAACTGGTTTTTACATGTACTAAAAACAAATAATTATTCACCATTTACATTCAGTAGTCAGTGTAGTCATTATAATGCAGTGTAGTGCATTAATGACTAAGTCTGATTCAAGGCACAGTAATCAAACAGCACAGAAAAAAAGATGATCTGGTAAAAACATTAGAAATGATATTGATGAAAAAGAAATAGTTCATTCTTATTTACAAATCTCAAATGCAAATAAAAGTAACAGCTATTTTCTCCTTTGATTTAGAGCTGAGTGGCAAGACCAATATAATATCACAAATGGATCAGTTATAGTTTTTTATTGATGCATATTTCACGTTTTTTGCAACAACTTTGCTTTTCTTTTCAAGAAACACTCTCCTTGTTCAAACTGATACAATGGGAATTTCCACGCTGAAGAACAGGAAGGTCTATGGTGCCCAGCTGTAGGACTTGAAACAGAAACATTAAGATTCATGAGCGAAATACAAAAGGAAATATGTGTGTTTCTGTAAGCATGAGAAGGCAGAACAAAGGTTAAAAGAATGGCTTGTATTGATAACAGAGGATGCAGTTCCCAGTCAATCAAACCGAGAATTGTGTTATTTCCATCAGGCACTGAAGACCACAGTGCAGATGACTTGCCAGTAGAAGACGGCATTCCTGACAACACAAGAATGGCAAAAAGGTTGCAAAATCTATTAGTCCAAAGTTTGGAATCATTCAGTTTGATTAATACATATTGCTGTCAGATCTTGGGAGAAATAAACAACGCAAATAAAGGCAAGAAGAAATACACAATGCAAATAAAGGAAAGGATGACACAAATGATTGATTCTTGTAACTAACTCCTACGTAGGAAGTGATTTTTGTCTTGTTTGTATATGCTTGTACATAGGAAACCAACCTTTAGGAGAGGAGATAGGAATTGGTGGAGTTGCTCACTTCCACTTATGTAGAAGAGCTAGAAGTGTCCTAGAGTAGCAGTAATCAATCCTAGCTTATAGACTCTTAAAGGTCCTCAGCTGAAAGTGAAAATTTACGTAGACTAAGTTTAAGCCTTCTGACATTTGGCTTGCTTTTCTCAGCAACCTTCCACAGACTCCTGCAAAGTATTTCAAATATGCAAGGCTCAACCGATCCCAGACTAAGAACTATGAAAAGAAGTCATATAGATTGTCCCTCCCTGCACCTGCAGTTAGATATACACATAGTCAGCTCTTTAATTTTCCATACTAAAGAGTAAATTGATTTAATTCAATAACAAATGCTTGTAACAGGAAATGACTGCCACTAACAAACCAAATTATAAGCCAAAACTTGACAGAGAATGGGGATACAATTACCTTCTTATTTGGAGCCTAAATGAAAGTCAGAGCATCTTACTGGGAATTGTTAAATCGCTGCTGCTTCACACCTCATTGAAAACATTTTCAGAATTGTCAGTGAAATTTTGTCAGAAATTAATATGTAGAAAATAAAATGAACAACAAAACAGCAATTATAAAACGGCTAAATATCTACTAAACAACATATAATAGCTACATTATATATATATATGTGTCATTGTGTGATGCATTTTTAGGTGAAAGCTTTATTCAAGGGCATAGTGGTAGAATTTATTTTGTATTCTAAAATTGCAAAAGAGTTTCAAATTATGGGCATAGTGCCAGCAATGAAAAAAAATTAACCGTGGTGTGCTCAGTTTGTTAATTTTAGTGCTTTTCACCATGCTTCATATTTTCCCTTTTACCTTTAAAATACTAAGCAGACAAAAACATTTCAATTTGGAAACCTCACTAGAGTGCATGTGCTGGTAACAACAATTAATAGCCGCTTCATAGCAAATCACCACAATACAGCGCTTGCTTGAGCACTGATAGGTAAGATACATAAAGATTCGTAGCCTGATTGCCCACTCCATTAAACTAGGATAAAGTGAATATAATGGTAATTAATGCTCTGTTTTTTAATTAAAGTTTTTATTGCTTTGACATTCCTGGGCAGTTTTAATCTTCTGCACCGATTTTTAATATGGGAAAAAAGGATTTTGGTACGTCACTGTCTTCCGTTTACTTAACTGTAAGGAGATTTTTGAGGGTTGAGTAGTCTGACTCCCCTGTCTCTTGGACAAGTTTTGATTTATCTTTCCGGCCTGTTGAATCACATCAAGCATTATTTATATTGCCAAAATTATATCTTAATACATAAATACTTATGAAAATAGACGAGAAATACAGGACAAAGATAATTATAAGCTCGCAAATGCTACTTTTGAGAGGCAACAGTTCTTTCTATATTGTTGTTTAGATGAAGAGATTAATCGTTTAATAAGCTCGGCAGACTTCTGCAGGAAAAAAAGTATGTTCTAATAAGAAAATTAAGTTTGGGAACGTGTATTATAATGGAGACGTTTCATTTTCGTACTTCAGGGTGAGAACACACCTAGGTCCCCGAGGCCTCCCTGTCTGCCCCTCCTGCTTTTGCACGCTCACTCCGTCCCCTCCTAATTCTTTCCTCTCGCCACACTCCACGCTTGTCCCCAGGGGCTTCGGAGAGTTTTTAATTTCTCGGGAACCTGTTTAACGGCGCCGCTTTCCCGCCTCCCGCCCCTGAGGAGAGCGCAGCGCCGCCCCCGCCGCGCAACGGCCGCGCCGCGCGCCCGGCCGCGCGCCTCTTCCGCCTTAAAGGGGCCGCCGCGGCCGGCCCCCAGCGGCGGCGCGGCCGCGCCTCGCCTGCCACCTGCGAGCGCCGGCGCCCGCTGGATTCGCGGGCGGGCGAGGCCCAGCTGCCCTCGCGCGCAGCCCGCGGCCTCCCCTGCGGGCCGAGAGCTTTGCTCTTCCAGAAGCGAGTTCCCCAGGGCCGGCGGGGCCAGGCCGGCGGCCTGGCACGGGCTGAGCGTGGCAGGGTGCCGATGCGAAAGGCTCCTCGGCCCGGCTGCGGTCCTCAACGAGCAGAAGAAGTCTTAAGTTACTCTCCTGGTAGAAAATGTGTAAGTAATGAAGGATTATAAGTGTGTGCACATTTTTACTTGCTAACCTATGCTATGAGAGTGCTGGTTTGGGTTTTTAGTAGCTGTTCTGAGTGATGGGAGTGGGGGGAGTGGGGCCCTCTTTTTTACTGAGCTGTCAGTAACTTAACTGGGAAACTTGGATTTTTTTTTTTTTTTTTTTTTTTTTTTTTTTTTGTGTGTGTGTGTGATTGAGGCCAAATTAGCTAGTTCCTTTAATATTTTAATGGTTTGTCAGGTATGTCTGCCCAGATGAGAGATGTGGAAGTTCTAAATATTCAGTGCTAATTGGACAACACTCCCACTACTTCAGGAATCTTAAAGGAAAATTCCATGTTTGTTCCAGTGGCTCTTCCTTCTAAGAGAAGCTATTCAGATGTGGATCTCGCTGAAGTTCCTAGTTAGTAGAAGTTACAGTATAATTAGGCTAAAAGGTGTTTTGAAACGGAAAACAGCTGATGAGTAAATGTCTTAATTCTTTATGAAATATAAAGAAAGTGTCAAAGATGGTGTCTGGTTTTGCATTAGAAATTAAGGTCTGTCTACCTTTTTATTTATTTATTTATTTATTTTTTTGCAGAATGTTATTGGGAAAGCATTTGGCCTCCATTCTGCAAACACTTGAATACCTAAGTAGCTTTTTGGAATAAGGAATATTTTTGAGCCCATTGAGGACTGAGTAAAACTATTTGTAAGATTGGAAACTTCTGACATAATTTCCAAGAAGGAAAACCTGACTGAAAGAGGAATGACTTCTGTTCAGATATACAAAGTTGTTTTAAATATTCTTAGTTTGATATTGCATCCATTAAAGCACATATACTGAAAACAGTTTTAGCTGCCTCTTTTGTTCAAGTTGCTGTGTAAACCATGCCTGAATAGTTTTTGGCATTTGGGAGGGATTGCATGCACTTGGAAGGACAGCAGATAAAAATATTTTTAAATAATAAATAAAATTATACTGGGAAATTGGATAAATAGCCAGAAAACAGGATGAAAATCAGTGGGGACATGTACAAAGCACTAGATTTAAATAGGAATAAAGCCTTAAACGTATATGAAGTGCTGATAACAGTTCTGGAAAAGAAGATTCAGATCTCTCTCTCTCTCTATTTTTTATTTTTTTTTAAATCAGAAACAGTATGATTCAGCAATGTCATACCGTGAAGAAAGCAAACATCATACTGGGATATATAAACAGGAGTCTCATATGCAGGACACATGAAGTAATACTTCCACTCTACTCGGTACTCATAAGACCTCAACCAAAGTACTGTATCCAGCTTTTGGCACAACACTTCAAGAAAGTGGAGAAGGGCCAGTGGAAAGCAACAAGAATAATCAGAAGCCTAGAAAAGACAAACTAGGGAAAGACTGAAAGAAGAAGAGCTGTTTAGTCTACAGAGGAGAAGACTGAGTTAAGACATGCTAACAGTTTTCAAACATATGAAAGACTGCTGTAAAGAGGAGGTGTTAAACTGCTCTCTATGGTCTTATTGTGCATAATAAAATAGTTTAAAATTCAGTTGAGATATTTAGAAAGGGTGTCTTACTATTTATCTGGAAGGATAGAAAAGTTCTTAATAGATAAACTTCACAATTTTCCTATGCAACCTGGTGGTTTTTAGGGTTAGGCTAGACAAGCGGTTGTCAATAATGTCTGAGGAGTGACTTCTCATGGTCAAAAGGAAAAAGACACTGGAGTAGATGTGACACTTCACAGAGTCTTCACCTGTCAGCATATCTCCTTTTCCTGATGGCCTGTTGGTTGACAATATTAAGTGAGGGCACTGAAGGAGAAGTGAGATAGCGTGAAATAGTATGATCAGTGATTTGAACTAACATAGCTTATCCCTGTATGGCATTATGATTGGAACTGCACTGGTAGGTAGTAACCCCAATTTAGTCCTTTTCAACTAACATCCTTAGGCACTTGTAGACCCTTGCAAATAAAAAATGCCAACAAAAAGTTTTCAAGGCTGTGACTACTGAATTGTGCGGGAATTTTGCACAGCAAGGCTGTTAGAGAGAAATGTAATTAGATTATTGCAGGATGTTGTCAAACTGTATGAACTATTCAACCAAAATTATGAAGACTGCAAGATGTATTTCATTTATTCATGAGCAATAATCTCTTGAGAAAAGACTTTTCATTATTGCTTAGGACATGCACTAGGTAAACACAGAACAGCCTTCAGGTTTCCGGGACTGCCTGTCCAGACCACTAATCAGAATTAAACACAACAGTCTTCAAAACTTTTTCAAGATGTAAGTCACGCTAAGTGTTTAGCGGGAGGCAATGGAACAATTTTCAGAGACGAGTGCTTTTGCCCCTGCAGGGCGTGGGCGCGCTGAAGCTTGGTTTATTTCTGAGTGCGCTCTCCGGAGAGCAGGGCTCGGCGCGGCCGCAGCAGACGCGAGCACCGCGCTGGCCCCGGCGGAGGCGCGGCCGCGGCGCCGGGAGCCGCCCCGGCACGGCGAGGCCCCCGCCGCGAGCACCGGCCGCGCCGCTCTGGGGAGGAGTCAGGAGCCAGGGCGTGGTCAAGGCGATAGCCCCGCCCCCGGGGGCGTGGCGTGCACCGAGGCCACGCCCCCACCCGGCACCGCCTCCCCTCGTCAGAGATGGCGCCCATTTCGCCACCGCCCTTGCGACCTCTGACCTGTACGTTGCTTAGTTACCGCCTGAGGCGTCAATCGGGGGCTCAACCACTGCCGCTCGTATTGGTGAGCCGGGCTAAACCATTCGCCCACCCGCGGGGGGGAGGAGTGAGGGCGTAGCGGGTGCCCCCTGCGTGCTCGCGGAGCGACTGTTGGGCTTGTTGCTCTAGCTCCCGCCCGCGAGCTACCCACTCCTCTCCCCTCCGGTCTCTCGTTGGTTTCGTCTCAAGCGGGCCTTAGCGACGGCGGGCGCGCTGGAGGAAGATGGCGGCTCCGGCCTCAGCGCTGCTGCCGGCTCTGTGACCGCGGCGCTCGCTCCTCTCCTCCACCTCTTGCGCGTTCCCGCGCCCCGTCCCTCCCGGCTGCCCTCCGCCCCCTCCCCTTCCCCTCCGGGGCGCGGGGACCATGTCGGACTCGGAGGAGGAGGAGAGTCCGGACCGCCAGCTCAAGCTAGCGTTGTTGGGGGACGGCACCTCTGGCAAGGTCAGTGCCAGCCCCCGGCGGCGCCCCGGCCGCCCGCGCCCTTCCCGCTGGGCTCCCCGCCCGCTGCGGGGGGAGCGGCCCGCAGCCGCTCGAGCCCGTGGCGCTGTGGCGGTACCCGGCGCCGCGAGGGACCGCGGCGGGCGCTCCCCTGCCGCCGCGCCTTCTCCGGGGCCTCCCCCGCGTGTGGGGCCGGGGCAGTAGCGGAGGCCCGGACGGATCCCCGCCGCCCCGGGCCCGCGTGCGGCGGTGGGCGCCTCGCCGGGGAGCGCAGCGCCGGGGCCGCTTGCGTCTGCCCCGAGGGAGCCTCGGCCGGAGCTGCCCCGGCGCTCGACAGCGAAGCCCTCTGGCAGCGTTTCCGTAGCCGCGTAGCATCCGAGGAGGTGACCCCTAAGCAGGCATACACGACTTTAATCCAATTTCCTTGAGTCCGTTGATAAAACAAGCGGCTAACGGCGTAGTTAGTATGGAACCGCTTGGTGCTGAGTTTCCCGTGCCTTGAGTGCGCTGCAGACTTGGTCCGGGCAATGCATGATGGCAGCGCTGGGGCTGCCAGGCCAGCCGGCAGCCCTGTCCCCTGCGGGGGCAGCCCGGCAAATGCCCGGGAAGGGGCTGGAGCGGGGCCGGGCACGTGGGCTGCTTGTTCCCGCCAAAATAACGGGCGGTGCAAGAGTTGCCCATGCTGATCTTCACGATGGTGGTGATGTTCATCTCCTTATTTAGGTTTCAGAGTTAGTAATGTACTAACAACCCTGTTCCAGAGTTTGGAAGGACGATTCTGGGTTGATTTAGTCTTATTTTGCGTTTTTTCTTTTTAAGGAAAGTTCCCCCCCATATGAAATCAGTGTGGTTAAGTACTGTTCGTAAATGTTGGGTTATTAGTCTGTGAGTGCAGTTCATACTTACTTTTTAAAAAGATACTGGGAAATTTAGGCAAATATAGAGCAAATAAGGCAAAACAGAGGCCACTTTGCTATCTATGGAAATAATCACTGATTTTTTACTAGACACATGTGTTAACAACTTTTGCTGTATGTAGTCTGAATCCTTTTGTGAGATGTATCTGAAAATATTAATTTTTATCGTGGATTCTAAGAATAGAGCTTTTCATTTGTCACTAACTTTTTGAAAATACAGAGAGACAAGAGGTGAAAAATAGAAATATTCTTTGTGGGGGGTTAAAAATCTGCCAGACATTAATAAAATAGTAAAATAATTTTAATAAAAGTAAACTTAGTGAAGGTATGCGCATGGCTTTGATCACTTACTTATACAGAATTTTATGTTAAAACAAAAAGTTGTTTTCTGACTAATGATTCTAAATGCAGCCTAAAGTGATATTGCTTTCATGTGAGTTATTAGATAGACAATTCTGAGCTACTGTGTGATGAGAGTATAGTGAATATACAGGATTGACTGCTGGAGTGCTGCTTCTATGGGTAACTTTTCCCAGGAGTTTTCCATTCAAAATGAAGAATCCTTTTGCTACTGCTATTCTGCACCTTGTGGCAAGACTTCTCACCAAACATGGGTTTTCAAGCATTCTTGAGTTTTTGATATATGTTCCTGCTGGTTCCTACCTCTCACATGGGAACTGCCATTCACTGAATCTCCTGCTGGGTCTGGGAATCCTGTGATTCAAGTATAGCTTATTCTGCATAAGCAGCAATTATGTTATGGTGGGCTGCTTTTCCTCCTATCCCCCCTAGATGATGCTGTAATAGAGGCTTCTTATAGCCATCCTGCTGGCCTAGCAGCAAACAGTTCCAATATTAGATTTGTAGTAGAATCTGGTAAAAATGAAGAAGTGACTGGGTTTTGGTATGTGAGGGATAAGAGCACCCGTGAAGACTAAATAACTGAGGTTTCTGTCTTTTGTTGGTCTCATTCTGCTTCCTCTGTGTGTGCTATGTGTTTTCAAATCTAGCTTCTCACATTTGTTTCACACCTAGTTCACATACTTATCCTTTTACTTGCTATAGAAGGTATGGTTTTTCTCTTCCTCTGTCACTAGAATTGCTGGACAGGAAGAATGTAGGATATAGTGGGCGATGCCTCTGAAATACTGCATTTCATGTGTTCACTGTGAAATTTCGCCATTTGACTTACTTCCATAGCTTTTTCCTTTTAATACCCTCTCTCTTGGCTTTCGGGAGCTGTCTGGTCTTCAGTTTTCCCAAAAAGTAATGTCCTTGTGTCAGTTGACTGAAGATGATAACTTGCATTTATTTTTCTTGTCCAGTATCACACATTATTTAGAAGTAACGTGATTCAGGTCCTGTAGAACTGTTGGAAACAATTTAAAAACAAAATAGCATCAGTTCAAGCTGAGGAAGATGTGTATGTTACCACTGGCTAGGAATTACTCTATTCATGAGGCAAGGGAGGAGTGATGTACTTCTATTCGTTTGTTATATGGTAGCTGAATGAATAATTGGATTGTTTTTAAGGGAAGCAATAAGCACTGCTAGAGTAAGGTCTAAGAGAAGGAGAGCTGACAGGGAAGAAAGCATGAAAGGAGTGTGGGACAGAAAATCTGAAAGAGACTTTATTTATTTAAATAAAGCAGACAAAGTAGGAACACAATCTGAAAAAAAGTATGAAATTGGACATGGGGACAGCGTAAGACAAAAATAAGCAGCTGTTACTGATAGTATTTTTTTTCCTGCATATTGATTACTAGAAGAAAGATAGATGCATAAGATGCTGTGTGTATACAGGTCTTAAATCAGTTTTCTTGCTCCATTCTTCCTGAGCCAAAATGGTTTTCATTACAATAAATCAGCAATACTAGTATGGATTGAAGAAAAAAAATGTTATAATCCATATATTTCTGCTCCTTCTATACAGAGGTTGTCTTATTAATAAAGTATATGGCGATGTTGATTTGAACTGGAACCATTTTGATTTGCTGCTGTTGGGGAAAAAAAAAACAAAAAACCAACTTCGGGCCTTTGAAAGTAAACTTGGAGCTATTCACAGGAAAGGAGGTCCTGAAAAATAGACATGCTGAAGAAGAGAAGCAGTTGCAGTTCTGTCCTTCTGCCACCCATTGCAACTGGAGACGGAAGTAGGGTAGCTGGAACACCTTGCCTTTGCCTCCTCTTCCTGCTATCGGATGTTGAAAATGATACATGTAGTGCCCAGCCTGGTGTGGGAGTTTGTGGGAACTGAGGCACAGATTCTAACAGCTGAGTGGTGCCACTTTTGGATTTCTGAGGATACCATTTTTTTGTAAATAATGTGTTAATCCTGGATCTTGTTGTTACACTTGATCTCAAAATCTTTAAAAATGTTTACTAACTGCTGCTATAGTTTGCCATTTATAAGATTAAACATTCTCAGGGGTCCTGTGCAGATTGGCCTATATAAATATTTCTTCATAGATTAATATCTAATTTCAGTCTTAATAAGTTACTCTTTTTGATAAGTAGAGGTGGACTGGAAAGACATTAGCTTCATATGATAGAACTGTTTCTATTATCTGTTTTTTATCAGATATCTGTACAGTTTTCCTTCCTCATGAAGGTAGACTGTTCTCTGTAAGAAGTTCTCTACAGTGAACAGTTACGTTTGTTTATAATAGTTAGTGCATTTCCGTCATTTATTTAGTATTTCTTTTCATTTTGTCTATCTTCATTTTTTTGTAGTAGGGACAGCTTATGGTTGAGGGATCAGTGTTGCTGTGGTTAGAGAGTGGCCTTGGCATTTTATAAGGGTGTGAGATCGAAGGGACAGATACCTGTTGCTTTTTGGAAAGTGGTAGTGATTCTCAATAGATTAGTGAAGCTGGTACATGAATGGAAATTTGTGGTACCAGGACTATGTACTTTTGTGCTACATGTATTGACTTTTAGCTTTAGTTTCTCATTTTTATAACTATGATATTGGCTTTGGCATTCCTTTCTGAAAGCTTTCTTTAAGATTCTCAAGTTCTCAAAGAACTATCGTTGATAAGGTTTTCTCTGAGTTCCCACATTCTCCTGGAGAGCAAAAAGTGTCAGAGCTAGCTGTCTTTATTTGTACTTTGTGACTTGTCTGCTACTATTTCATAAATATTTTTGCTTTCTTTTTCTATTTACTTATATAGTCATTTAGGAATAACTTGTCAGCAAAGTTTATACAATAAGTTGATGACACTGAAAAATGTAAGCAAGACATTCTTTCTTTGCCTCACCCTTGAGGTTTAATTGCATCTTTGTTTATCTCCAAAACAACCCCTGAATATCAGTTTGTCGTTAGAACAGTGTTTTGTATATATTTCACTGCTGCCTTGATTGCTGTTTGTTAGTACCCAATGAACTTTTTTTTCCCCTTAAAAGAGGGAAGTTGCAAGACCAAGATTCAGAAGTGTATTGCCATTTGGAAGAGCATATAAGCATTTCCTTTAGAGCTTTTAAAACAAATGTCAGAATCTATCAAATTAGGTTTAATGGAAAGTCTACTATGGCAGTTGGTACTCTGATTCTCTTAGTAGACACGTCAGGGAACAAGATTTTGTTGAAATTATGTTATGCTCTGATCACTAGATTAATGGCTGAAACTATGAATTGAGACTGATCTTTTTATGAACAGTTACTAATCACTTGTTTATTTTTAAAGCTAGAGTTGCATTAACTATTATTTAACTTTAATTTTTTTTTACATTGATACTACCCATCATAGCTTTACAAGCAAAACTATTGTGCAGAATCTTTTATGGGAAGCATGATAGAGAACAATTTCAGGATTGAAGGCAGAATTTGCATTATAAAAGTAACTGAATATGCACTGGGATAACTTCTCCATTTCGTGTTGTGGAAGAGTTTGAACTGTTGCTCTTAGTGTTTTCTGGATAAATACTTGTTCTGTGAATAAATAGAGGACTCAAGTCTGGTAATCCAACCCCTTTCATGAGCACTAACATCCACTAGAAAAAAAATTAAAAAGGAGTTAGTCAATGATTTTCTGCTATAAATTCCTTTGCATTCAGGAGCGCAGTAGAGAAAACTGTTTAAGAGAGCTGTGCCATGCTGTTGATCACTTGTTGCTCTTATTGGTAGGCTGTTATTTGAATGTATGTTGTTTATTTTTACTAACACCCTTAGAAACCTTCAGGGAATTTTGAGTGTCACAGAGTGATAAAGCCAGTATTAACTGAGCCCTTAAAACAAGAAGGGAGGTTGTTTATTTAATGGAGATCTAAAGTAATGTGTTGGAGAATATACAATACTATGATATAGTCAGATGATATTTTAATTTGTAGTCTGGATGCTAGTTACTTCAATGAAAAGGAAAATTGCAAAGGAAAGACTATGAAGTGTATTCCTGCAGTGTTTTTGTCTACATCATTTAGGGTCATGAGAATTTTAAAATAATGACTTTATAATCTTAAGGTTCTGCAATACTGAGTTTTTAGTATTATAGGCTGAATTTTTGTTGAATTTTATTTTGCACATCATTAGTATTACAGTCACATAGCTACAGCTAGAAGAATCTTCTTATGATTCATCCTGTGTGGTTCTCAGCCTTTCCACAGCGATATAAATGTGTAAGTGTACTTAGGCTATTTCTAATTTACATGCTTTTTCATTTATTTATTTATTTTTAATCCTCTCAGGGCTTGAGTTCAATGAAGTAAATGAAAATATTGCCATAGTGTTTAACTGATTTTTAGATTACTTCCTAAACATATCTTCTCATCTCAAAATACCTGTTATTATATGAGAGCAATAGGAAGACAAATGTGATACAAGCGAGAACAGTAAATCTTGTTATTTAATTCACAAGTAATTTTATGTTTGAATAAATGTTTGCCTATTCATACTAGAGCTTTAATGCTGGGGCTGTGGTGGTCATGTGTTCATGCAGAAAAAGAGTAAGTTGCATTTTTTTTCCTTCTGTGTACTTATTTGACATATTACTAGCATAATTTAGATCTTTGTTACAGCAGATCTATTAAATAGAACTTGTCTGTTCTCACTTTTTAGAATGACTGGCATTATTTTACTGAAGCACTTTAATTGTGCTCAGCATTTTTTAGTAACTGTTGACGTGGTTTACCTCTTCAGATCTTGATGAACTGAAAGTTGATGAAAAAATCCTTTTTGCTAATTTTGAGTTTTCTAGGGCAGCATAGGGGTTTTGCGAAGTTGTTATTTTTTCCCCCGCATAAATAAACTTAGTTAGATTTTATTTTTGTAATTACTTTTTTTTTCCATGTGTGATATTAACAAGAGATTTGTGAGTGTTTGCCTCTAAATTAGTGTAGGATATATGGTTAGCTACATGGCATTCACATTTAATATATTTTATTTTTTTAGACAATGTAAACAGTACAAATAGTTTGTAATTCTACTTCTCTTTTTTGTTGTTTTTCTATAACCTTAGATTGTGGGGTTTTCTTTCTTTTCTTTTTTTTTTTTTGCCTTACATGAAGAGATTAAATTGCTAGTGAAAGAATTTAAATACCATGCTTCATTATTTTATGTTAGTTAGTTGTGCATTCTTTTAGTGGTAATAGTAAAAGTAGTGTCCTGTAGTAAAAGCTGATATTCTTTATTAGGCTGACGATGTATTAGTCTACTTTCATAAAGCCACAAAATACAAATCTAAGAAATAAATTTTCAGAGTTGTTTTTAGTGGAATGGTTTTGCAAATGTACATTACTAACATGAGTTCAGTCTCTTTTCTGTGTACAAATGTTTGCAGCCTTTGTTTCCATCTTAGACTGTATGTAATCCCTGATCCTGAAACTTTCATGTACAGTGGCAGGAATCCTGCAACACTTTGGAGCCCCTGTGGGCCTGTGCACTGTGCAGATGTCTGTTCCTTCACAGAATGTTGGTTTGGGATTGTGGTATTCTGTACCAGGGATGGGCCCTTGTTTTGGAAATGAGCACTTTTTAGAAATAGTAAGCTCTTCAGGTTTTGGGTAGTGTCACTTTGTGTCAGGTGGAGCATACTAATGATATTTCATTCACATCTGTGTAATATTCTGTAATGTGAATATTATACTATCTTTGAAATACAACAGAAACATATACCTTGTTGCTTTTTGTATATATTAGAAGCCTTTGCCCCCTCTTTTTATTATGCTGAAGGTGACTGGAATGCTTGTCAATACAAATCCATGGACACTATCAGCATGTGTTGATTTAAAAAAAATGCTCAACTGTATTACGTAATTCTGTTTTCATATTAAGTTTCTGACTTTTTAAAATGTCAACTTAATTTGATATTGTTCTGTTTTAGACATCCTTAGCCACACGTTTTGCCCAAGAAACCTTTGGAAAACAGTACAAACAAACTGTGGGACTGGACTTCTTCTTGAAAAGGATAACATTGCCAGGTAAGAGAATAAAGAATCTACCACTGGGAGGTTGGGCAGCAATAAGATTTGCAAAAAGTTAGTCTTCAAAGTAAAGTACGCTAAATAAGCTTGCTACAGTGCTTTTTATGACAAAGTAGATTAGACTATTAAGAGAGAATTTTCTTAGTATGTTCTTACCAGGTGACAAAGGGTTATACATTTGCAACTTTTACCTTTAAGTACTTCAGTAAAATACTGAATTCAAGTAAGAGCAATGTTAGCTGTGTGCATAATTTTTAAGCATACTGTTTGCTCACATAGGTAGTATAACATGTAACAAAGAAACAGAACTTTAAATATAATAATTGAAAATTATATGCTTTTTGAAAGAAATAAAAATTTTAAAATAAAATACACAACTGGTATTTGGGCTGTATGGAGAGGGATAATGTAGCTATGGAATCACAGTGCTCTAATATGTGAATGCTGTTTTATGCAAGGCAGCATGAAATTGCTGGCATTTAATAGACCACTAAAATTTAGGGTCCCTCGGCACTCATAAAAATACAGTTTGAGCATTCAAGATGTTTCATTTCACAACGGCAAAGAAACTATTTAGATGCCAGTTGCAGTGCACTGCATGGAAAATGCAAAGAAATAATTAAAAAAGAATAGCTGTTGCTAGAAGTTTGTTTCTGAACAACTGGGACTTTAAAGTGAGATTTTTTTTTCCATTAATCTGTGGTTGCTCAATTTGTAAGCATGAAAGTATTTCATGGTTGCTCAATTTGTAAGCATGAAAGTATTTCATTAAAGTAGTTTACTCTGGTTAGAAACCATAGTTGGAAAACATTTAATTATTAAAGTTGTAGTGAGGTTTGATGAAGTTGATGCAAGTTCTGTCTTGTTGAAGGGGATGTAAAAGCAGAAATTAAATATTTTAGCTATCACCTGAAATCTTAAGAAAATATAGTAAGCTTTTTGAACTTATTTGATTGATATTACTAATTTCTTGATTTATGCTTATTTTTTTTATTAAGTGAAATCAAATGCAGGAAGACTGAAAAGATTGTTCTGTTTTTTTGACTTGGACATTTCATTGTATCTCTTGTATCTGATGAGAAATAAAATACCAAATTTCAGTGCTTATTTCTCCATAAAACCAATAGAATAATTTTCCTATTCTACTACTTCCCTCTAAAAATATCAATATGTAGAACACTTACAGCAGTATGTGAAAGTGAAATGTGCATACAAATCATGCAGTGTATGTGCTGAGAATCTGTATTTTTGCAAGTTTTTTTTTTTTTTTCCAGCTGTTAAGCGTACAGAAGCTATTAGTAGATTATTGGGATTCTAACTATTCACGTTGCATGGAAATTTTGGAAAAGCATCAACTTCTGGCCCATTCATATTTTACTCTGTTCTAGTTTGTCTTGTGACAAAATCAGAATATAGGTGAAAATAGCCCTAAAACAATGAAAAAGTCTGTACATATCATTAACAAAATAGTAACATTCATGCAATGTGTTCGTATTCGTATTCAGGAAGAAGCCTTTTTTTTTTTTTTTTTTTTCCCTATGGATTCTCATTATGTCTTTGCTTATTCCTGTATATATATTTGAGTGGGTAGATTTGTGTTTTTGGGGAAAGATGGGGTGGTGGTAGGGAATGAGGCGGAAAGAAGAGAGCAAGGAAGGGGAATGAAGTTCCTAAGTAGCGATATGGAGAGCATTACTTAAGTAAATAGATTTTTCTGATTTCTTGATTAGTTCTGGGTTTGTGGAGTTGCTATTTTTACTTAAAAGGTTAATTCATGCCACTGAACTGAAATCATATGTGTATCAGTAGAAAAAAATATCCTTGATTTCTATTATTTAGTAGGAGAATTGGCAGATAACTATTATTACAGTATTTCAAATTGTTATTTTTCTTTTAAATGTAAACAAACATTTTGGAAGTTAAAATTATCAATTTTTAGAACTGCATAGAAGTTTACACTAGACATGCATTAGTAATATGTTTGAACATGTAAATTAAAGTACTGATTTTATTTCTTTCATAAAAGCTCTATTTGTCTTTAGATGTTTTAATAACTGCAGTTTTACTACAGAAAATATTTTACATGGTAAAACAATATGGTTTGAATACACACAGCAAATCCTTTTACTAATTTAATTGTGAACAGTATGACTTCTAGTGTTCAGCTGCTTACAAATTATCTTCATGCAGTTTGTACTTGAAAAAATATACTGAAATTGATTTGTTCAAAGTATATTTTGTGATTCTGGATGCAACCACTGTTTGAAATAGTGTACCGATTATTCAGAGGTTGGGCTGATGGAGATTCTTAGGAACCATAATCAAAATACTTTTAGGAAGGTTGTGTGTGCAGTTCAGTAAACAGGGTTCTTCTGTGAAAAGTTCTGTTCTTGTTTTTGGTTTCTTTCCTTTTTTTTAAGTCTGCAGTACAAGAAACAGGTAGTCATATGTTTTTAGTTTCATCTTGGCTGACTGTGTAGCACTTTGGGTAGGGTTAACCAATGTACCAAGCATACTTTTACAGGGTCACTGTTGAAGCAGCCCAGCGGCTTCAGTTCAGGCCCGAAACAATCCAGATATCTGCGCAGTGTTTCCACGCTTATTATAACTTCTCACTTGTATGTGTTTCCTGCAGAGTAAGGAAGTGCTTACATTTTCTCATTCCTTATCAGTCATGGATACTATTTTTCTGGGATTCTTCAGTTACTGTTTATTGATATGCTAACTTTGTTTCTAAGAACTGTCTTACTTCATGCATAGGTACTTCTTGTTTTAGTAATGTTCTTCAGTTCATTTTTCTTCTAAATCTGTTAACAAATAGAGGATTTGAGACTTTTAGCAGAAAATACAGCTTCATGGATTGTTATCATAGTTGTTAATTGTTTGTTAGATAAATTGTCTGTATTTTTTCCTGTGGTCAGAGGAATCCTGGCGTATTTCCCCTTACCCCCCCTTTCAAGAAAATGGCAAAAATGCCCCTCCCCCCAGTATGGATGATCAGCATGATTTTTCGCTAGCTAACAGGGGTCTTAAGTCATTTAAGCTTAAATGAACCTTGCAGCTTTTTTTTTTCTTTTTCCATCTTTTTCTTCTGATGTTAGTAGAAAAATGTAAGTAACTAATAATCAATTTATAATCGTAGATTTTTAAGATGAGGAGCCGCTGTTAGATCAGTTAACCTCCTATAATAAAGTTTCTCAGGTAATTTCCTATGTCTATCCAGATACTAAGCCCATATGTTGCGCATAATTACTACTCTGGGGGAAGGAGTCGGGGAGAGACTTATTAAAGCCTTTTAACACAAAATTAGGCATCTAAAAATGTTGGATTTGAAAGCTATAATATTTATAAAGCTTGTTTCCACATAGCTGATATGAATGATGTGGTAAATTTCCAGTAGAATGCATATAAACAAATTAGATGTAGAATGCTGCAGCATGGTGGACTTTTCAGTGTATTTAGTTTGTTTATCCACCGAAGAAGCATAGACATTTCAGAATGCAGAGTGCATTCATGAGTTTATTCATACTAGATGATTTATAGTCGTCTTAGTGGAAGACTTACCTGCGTTGTTTGCAGTCACTTATGTTCTAAGCTTTAAAAGAAACAATTAATAAATAGTGGATTCATTGTCAAAACAAATAAACTTCTTGTTCAGTGAGAGGTTAAATTTACTGACCAGGAGTGTTTATGATGTGTTTACTAAGCTCTGTGTAGAATTCTTTATCTTTAATATTTGATAAAAACTCAATTTAGCTTAAAAAGTCTTCTGAATAGATTGTCTCATTTCATTGCTATGTGTTTGAGACCAAAGTACTAATTTAGGAATAAGCACTCTAATGTGAATAAAACAAGATGCATCATAAAAATGTAATGTGGTTATACTTAATACCACAAGTAGTATATATTCGGCTGTATAGTTGTGATTTATTATTTATACTCATTGACTGCCAGGATATATTTTCATGGAGCACACTTACTTGCATAACTACAGTACACAAAGCAGTTGGTTGTAAATTGATGGCTGAATAGATCACATTGTGTAAATTAAGGTGGTTCATAACATACAATAAATAGATTGATTTAAGAGCATGTCTTTCTTAGCAACCCACAGTAATATTTTATTCTGTTTGAATCATTTCTTGAATGTTGTGATATATATGAATGTGATATATATATATATATATATGATGTTTATATAGAGAGGGGTGTGTGTGTGTGTATATGTGTGTATATATATAGTGTATATGTCTATTTATCTAGGAATAAAATACATAGGCAGTTGTAGGGGGTTTTTGTAAGTACAGAGAATTGTTACTAATTTGTGAGTTGTATACAGGTTAGAAAAACTTTCATCAGACCCTACTGTGTTAGACTCTGGTGCTTCCAGGTAATCAGTATAGTTTTGAAAATGGTTTTGACCATGCAAAATTAATCAAATGATACTTTCTTGTAAGTTTGTAGGGATAGGTTGCTGTGTGCATGTGTTCAGTCTGTGGCTTTCTGTGCTGCTAGATTGCAGAATATGTGTGACTTGTAGGGTATCTATCTACAGTAGTTACGCTACTTTTTTGTTAGTCGTGTTTTTGAAAAACACATCGGTTAATAGTTTAAATATAGCTTTAATATCAGTTTTGAAGACTGTTTTAGAGATTTACGTTGAAAGGAAGATCTATTCTTGATTTAGAAGTAAATTCTTGGAGGATGAAATTATGTTAATCAAGTCAAACTTAGTTGCTTGCTTTCCTCAGGATGGTAGGAGGAAGAAATAAGAGTCATAGTTTGCCTGAAAGCCATAGTTGCTACTGAAAGTAGACTAGTAGAAGCATTTCATTCTAATTTGTCAACTATATAATTCTGTAATTTCATAGAGACACTAAGAGCATCACTGCCAAAATTTTACTCTGTGCATTTTTTTCTGCTTCTACATTTGTAAGGAGAATAAAAGAAAAGGCACAGAGAATAAAATGTGGTTGGTATTAATGTGAAATATTAGGTTGATATTAAGAGAAATTAAACACAATAGTTAGTATTGTGCTATAAAACTTTCCTTCTGTAAAATATGCTGTATAATTTCTAGTTAACAATGTTATGCTTTATGCAATTCTAATTATCTTCTCTGAACTAACAGTTTCACTGCATCTTAATGAGCATAGCTTGATGCAGGTGACTTTTTCCAAATGCTTTTAGTAATCTTCTTTAGATAAGGTTACTATTTATTGTATACTTATAAAAAGCTATTTCTGTTGATATACTGAAGCTGTATTATCAGCTATGATAATAAATTATTTGTATTTAAATTTCCAGGTTACTAATGTGAAAGAAAACATCTGTATCTTTTTTTTATATATCTTTTTCCTTTTTTTCCTCCCCTCCAGGAAATTTGAATGTTACTCTTCAAGTGTGGGATATAGGGGGGCAAACAATAGGAGGCAAGATGCTGGATAAATATATCTATGGAGCTCAGGTACGGTATAAGTGGTGATAATTTTATCTAAGTAATGAGATAGAATTCTTTGGAACTTTGCTCTCAACATTATACTTACATTGCAGGATATATATCTATATCTTTTTTTGTAGATCTCAATGCTGAAAATCTGCTTAATCTAAACTTAATTGATAGTAATATGCAGCTCTTAATATGGAATGTAGTTAGTGTTTTTGAGCTGATTTTAAATAGCAAAGTAAAGGTGCTCATTTGTAGATCCTAACAAGTCTCGAAAAAAAAAAAAGATTTCCATGCTTTGCGTCTTGAGTTGAGAAAAGGAGTCATAGTAAATAGTATTTGGCTATTTATTTGGTAGATATAGTGGCTGCTTTGAGAGCAGATACCTCCTGGGGTGAAGAAGTAGCAGGAGGAAATTAAGAGCAATTCTACACTATGAAACTCATACGTGCAATTGACTTTGTAAGAGGGCAAACAAAAGGAGGCAACTAAATATTTTTGCAGAACTCCAGTGAAAATTTTATTTAGAGGTTAACTAAGTGACTTAAAATGAATTGCAGGATTAAGTATGAGATAAATACTGTAACAATATATTGAGAAGATTTGGGATGATGTACTGTACACCAGACTTTTTAACATGAATGATCACATGATGTACTCTGTCCTTTAATTTGGAGTTTGTAATGAGAACAGTAAGCATAATATACTTCATAGGTACTTCTGAAAAGAAAACAAGTATATCTGTGTGTGTGTGTCTTCCATTACTTTAAGCAGCAGAAATACAGGATCCTAAAACTTCTGTTGGATAGAAACTTTTCTTTAATAAGTATAGAGCAGGAATGGCTAATCAGGTATTAGGTTTTATTAATTGACAGGATAAAGAAACTTATCAATTTCATATTTGGCACTTTCAAAAAATACTTTAATGCTTTTAGTTGTTTTTAATAAAAAAATATTTTATTGCCCTGTAAAAGATCTATCAAGCAACAGGAGAAACTGGCTTCCATGACAGAGGGAATTTGATTAATCACAAATTGTTACCATATGCACAAAGTAAACTCTATGAAAGAAGTAAAAAGCTATTAACTTTTCTGCATTGCATTTGGTGATATCTTAGGAGTTTCTTATCAGCAATAGTAGATCAAAAAAGTTAATACTAGTGCTCCAAGGTAGGTTCATATCAGTAAACCTAAAGTTATAGTAGTCTGATTTTCTTTTTAGTCGTTTTGAGCAAATCAACAAAAGAATCCATGTCCAATCTCTTCTTTAACCTCTTCCCACCCTCCTCCCCTTTTAATTTTTTACATTTCATTATTATTTTTTTAATGAACTAATGGCTCTTCTCCCTTGCCTTGTTGGCATATAACACCAATGTTTGTAATAATCATCTTATCCTCAGGGCTGACTTTGAATACACATCTGTATTAGCTTTGTAACGATATCTCTTAAAGACAGATAAAGCTATCCTTATCTTCATCTATTTGTGAAAAACATTGTGAATAATTCTGAAAGGCACTATATTCGTTTTGTTTCCAGGCTGAAGTTTATTTCATGTAGAGCATCTGTAGCTTTGTGGAAGAAAAAGAGGAAAGATGAAATAGTGCAAGTAGGAGTATTTAGAAGGAAAAATCTTAAATACATAGAAAAAAATCTGTGAATGGGCAGCAAAGCAGCAAAAATGTGACTTAGAAGAGCCAGCAAGGCTGGATATAGTAAGGGGTAAATTGTGCCTAACCAACCAGATAATCTTACGTGAGGAGAGGCTCTGTGTTTCCCTTGACTTTAACAAGTCTTTTGTCATCTCCCATAGTATTCTTGCAGACAACTGGGGAGATGTAAACTGGATAAGTGATTGAAAAACGGGGTTGACAGTTGGACTGAAAGGGTCCATAGCTGAATGTCTTACTCACCTGATAACGAGTGCCTGGTTATGAGTGGTCATGTGTGCTTAGTGGTCAGTCCTATTTTATGTCTTCGTTAATAAATTGAATAATAGAACAAATTATATTGCAGATTTGCAGATGACGCTGAATGGGTGGGAATGGCCAGTAAGCTGGAGTGTAGGGCTGCAGTTTAAAGAAGCCATGACAAACTAAGGAAATGGGCTGACAGAAACCTCTCGAAGTTCAGTGAAGGCAAATGCAAAGTCATGAAGCTGGGATAGAATAACCTTGTGATAGAGATGGATGATCTGGATGGGGGGGGGCCCTTTCCAGCTTGAATTATGATAATAAAAGTAAGAAATTAGAGAGATTATTTGTAATATACCCAGGCTATATACATGTAGAGTGAATGATCTGGATGTACTGCAGTAGTTTTGAGTCGCTCTGCATATACTTAACCACAGTCATTTAGACAGTATATGTAGACTATGAACTGTTTTTCTTTAAAGATAGCTTATCTGCAGATGAGTAAAGTATCATAAGTTACTCTTTGCTGGAATGAATTTTATCTTTACAATTTTGATCTAAAATATTTTATGAATATTAATAAACTGCAAAATCTAATTCCATCATATTAAAGTCAGTTATTGGATGGGGCCAGCGAAGGATAAACCTGGAGAATAAAACTACATGTGCACTTAGTGTTTTTTGGTAGCTTTTTTTATTGTGACAGACTTTGACGTAAACTTGACACCTTTTAAATATTGACCATTTAGTGTGAATATATTATTTGGTTGAATAATGTTATGACACTTCCATAATTGTAGTACTGCTGTATAACAGTAGTGCTGCTGTTTGTATGGGAAACATATTTCAGAACTACTCCCATCCCTTAGCTGTAACTGCTGCCCCTATCCACATATCTAGTTTAAAGTATACTTAAGAGCTGGCATATGCTACCTCATAAATTGACTTGTTAATAGAATAAGAGTTCTGCAGACCGTACCTTCTCTAGAGACCAGCAAATCATTTCTGCAGTATTCTCAGTTTCCAGTGGCCTATATTTGAAAATATTTTATAATTCAGGAACAAAAAGCACTCACATCTGTAGTAATGTCTCTATTACTAGAGTGCAATTATGCAAGCAGGGAGTATTTGCCACATTGCTGGAGACTAGAGAATTAACATACTGTTCTCTGCATGTTGTCCTCCATATGTTTCAAACCCTTTTCATGGCAAGGAAATGTGCTACTTCTGTGTTACAAGGCCAGTGTTAACTTTCTGCCTTAATTCCTCATGCATAATGGAGAAATAACAGGTTTTATGTTTTCCACTCATTCTGTACTGAATAGACTAAGTTTGTGGAAAATATGATGTACTTTTGGTGAAAGCGAAGATGGAGTTTCTACTTAAAATAAAAAAGGAGAAATACATTTTAGCTGTGGAGTTATGGATAGTTCTTCATTAATTATCCATGTCACAGTAAAGTTAGTGTTGTTGTGTCAAATCTAAGCAATAATTTTTCTCTGACCCAGGTGCTATGCTGCCCATTTTTTGGAATCTCTAAGGTGTTATACGTGCCAGCTTTGCCCTACTTGGATGGATTGCTCAGACATAAAACTTGAGTAACCTGTTGGTGAAGTAGATATAGTATAGTTTTATTACAGTTATGCAATCTCGCATGAAATCATGTCTATTGTTGCAGTTATCCTGAGCATGAATTGAAGTAATGTTCAAGGGATGACAGTATTTACATGTGGTTTTATTCAGCTTTACAAAAATTTTATGGTGTGGATATTGGCATTTGACTTACCTGTTATCAAAGAAGTTGGGGGATCTAACAGTTTGGGAGCAATCTCTCAGTTCATGAGCAGATAATGGTATGAAGAGAGAAAAATCAGAAAAGGTAACTTAGAACAACAATATAGTATGCAGGTCAGAAGAAAACAGGTCTGAGATGCAGAACCACATAAATTAGGGTTCAAGTATTTCAGTTTCCTAAATACAAGAAAGAAGTAATTGAGAAGATAGAGAATGATCAAGAAAAGAATATACTTTAAAAGCAGTGTTTTAGATCAAGCAGTGGGGTACAAAAAGGAAGGGTGAGTCCTAGTTCCAAGCTTTGTTCAATAATTTGGTTCATGACAATGCCACCAAGAAAGCGATGGCTTTTCGTCCAAAGGTGTAGGTGGGCTGCACTTGGCTGGAGGATCTGTAGCAGTGTAGCACTTTGAAGAGATAGAGACAAAGTTGGCCAGCCTTAAACGTCTTAGATTCTATTAACTTTGTGTTTCATCTGACTCTGATTAAACTTTAAAGCATCTTCAGCACTGAAAAATTTGCTTTGCCTTCTGCAAGCTGGTTTGCTGTGCTTTTCCGCAAGCTGGAGAATAGGCTGGACCAGTGCAGAAAGCAGCATGCCATGTGCCCTTTCTCATTTACAACTTTCAGCCTCATGTTTGTTCTTTTAGTCTTTTTAATACCTATCCATCAGCTCTAGTGTCTTCTTCCCCACTGAATATCTCATTATCCATGTGTCCTTTCTGGAAAAAGGCTTATATTATAACAGACAAAAATATACATGTAAAGGCATTTGAGTGGTTATAAAAATGGTCAGGAGAAGTTATGAAACAAGATACTAACGAATATGGGTAGAAAAGCTGGAAGAGGGTAGTGGATATTTAATATTAGATTTGATTACTGAAGTAGAGGGGGAAGAGAAAAAAGAAAAAGGAAGTGGGTGTCATAAGTTTTAATTTCCTTGAAGGAACTGATGAAAAGTGTTCCGAAGAAAGTGATAGACATAATTGCTTTAAAGACTTTAAGGAACAAAAAGCTCAGCCAGCCAGTTGATGGTGTTGAAGTAAGAGAGATGGATTTGTATTGCAGTCGTAGGGAAATAGAAATTGAAGAGATCTCAGTAGGAGCTGTTCCCTTCTTCTGAAGCTATACATGCCTAATTTCTACTTCATGTTTCAGCAACCTTGAAAAATTCTTCAGTTTTAGGAATTCTGCTATGACCAAAGGTGTATTTTGAAGCTTAACTGTTCTTACTGTTTACATGTTTTCTCTAATATGTACTCTTCTCTCTATAATCCTCTCTGATTAATTTTATTGCTACTTGTCTCCTTGATCACAGAATAATAGGAAAATTCGTATTGGAAAGGACCTCCTGAGGCTTCTAGTCCAACCTCCTGCTCAAAGCAAGGTCAACTGCGAGGTCAGAGCAGGTTGCTCAGGGTTTTATCCAGTCTGTTCTTGAAAACCTGTAAGGACAGAGATTATACAGCCTTTTTGAGCAGCCTGTTCCACTGTTTGACTCTTCTTCTGGTGAAGAAATTATTCCTTATTTCCAGTTTGAATGTCTCTTGTTTTGACTTAACTCCTGTTGCAGTTCATCCTCCTGCCATGCGATGCTGTAAGGAGCTCCATCTCCTTAATAGCCTCTCTGCGGGTACGGGGGTGCTGCTGTTAAGTCCCTTAAAGCCATCTCTCTTTCATGCTGAAGAGGCCTGGTTCCTTCAGCTTCTCCTCATAGGACAAGTGCTCTGACCATCTTGGTCATCTTCCACTGAGCTTGTTCCAGTTTATCAATGTTTTTTGTGTACTAAGTAGGGGGGCTGAGATGGCTGATATTCTAGGTATGCTCTAGGTAGTGCTGAGCAGGGGGAGATAATCACTTCTCTCAATTATGTGGCTGTGCTCCTGCTAGTGTACCTCAGGATACTTTTGGCTTTCATTGCTGCCAGCGAATGCTCCTGGCTTGCATTCGGCTTGCTGCCTGCCAAGACCCTCAGGTCATTTTCAGCTTCTATCCAGCCAGTCTTCCCAGCTGGTGCTGTTTTTTCCTTCCCAGCTGCAGGACTTTGCATTTGTCCTTGCAAAATGTCTTAAGACTCCTGTTGACCCATTCTTTCAGTGTGTCTAGGTACTTCTGAATGGCAAGCCCTGCCGTTGACTGCTCCTCCTAGTTCACGGTCATCTGCAAACTAAGTATAAAAGCATATAAAAAAGAGAAGTTCTTTTAGCTTTGCTTGACATTTTTAGCATCAGCATTGTGCCAGCCATCAGTCCTGTTTGTTGAAACAATCTGTTTTTTTCAATTTTCATGTCAGTTATGCTTCTTAAACCTCTGATATTATTACTGTTCTCTTCTAGTCTACCTTTTTCTAGACAACCAGTGCCCAAAGCTGGATGCAGTATATCAGCTGGGATGTTTCATTCCATCTGATATTTGCCTTTTTTTGCTACAAAGTAAATTTGACTTGTGTTCAGCTATGGTATACTCTAATTCCTTGATCCTTTGCTACAAACCAGCTACAAAGCCAGATGTTTCCTACCCTGGTGCAATTGATTATTGCTTTCTTTGAACTTCTTCTGGTACTTATTGAATTGTATCCTATTATTTTTAGATTTTTCTCCCATTTAGCAAGATCATTTTATAATCTAAACTCTCTTCAGTCTTTACTAGTCTGTTGTCATCTGTGAAATTAATCTAATAAACATGCACTCTGTTTCATGATCTGAGGCAATCATGAAACTATCAAGTATACCAGACAAACCTCTGGAAAAACTCTACTTGAAAAATCTTTTCACTTGACACTGAGCTATTGAATTGATTAATTTTGTATCCATTGTATTGTTTCTCTAGATTATTCCTGAAAACCTAATGTTTGGGACAGTGTGTAGTTTCAGGGATATTTATTTTTTAGATATCAACTCCAAGAGAACAATAGAAGCTATGTTGATTATATTCCTTAATTACAAGATACTTAGTTTTTTATGATATAGTTGAATGCAGTATAACTTAAAAGGGAGGGAGCTGGCCTTTCACATTCCAAAGGAGAGCAGAGGAGTGACAGTCAGGCATATGAGAAACACTTCAGTCATACATTTCTTCTTCTTATTTTTTTTTTTCAAAAAAAGGGAACTGTAAACTACAGACTGCAAACAAAGCTAGGTAAAATAGAAGTCCTTTTCCACTGTGATTTTTATCTTCCTATTAGTATGAAGTGCTTTTTTGGACTTTTCAATGTAATATATATGCAGTTTGGAATATTTATAATATAACTAATTGTGCTCTTTTGTGTATTGCTGTTTTTTCTCCCTTTTGTAATTAAATTAGCATCTGAATTTGAAACATTATAGTATTGCTTTATATTCCCTGTAAAGTATATCTACTACAGAAGCTTATGCTGACTCTTTTTTAATTATTCCTTAAAAAGTAAAATGCCATTGATTGTAAAACCCTGTTTTATAATAATAATCTAATTATTTTAAAATTTAACAATATTTTATACCCTGTCATGTTTTAAATCTGTCTTTCCTTTAGGGTATTCTCTTGGTTTATGATATTACGAACAGCCAGAGCTTTGAAAATTTAGAAGACTGGTATAATGCAGTAAAAAAAGCGAATGAAGAATCAGAAACACAGCCACTTGTAGCCTTGGTTGGAAATAAAAGTAAGCAATTCATTTTTAAATATTAATTGGGATACTGTGAGTATTTAAAGAAATATCATAGTATTATAGTATTAACAGTATCGTAGAAATATCGTATCTTTAGCAAAAGGAAGCCGGTTTGTGTGTTTGTGTCTTATGCATTAAGCCTATGCTGGCCATGTTTAGATGACCTATTTGGGTGCACCTAAGGGTTCTAGTTCCTGGGCAGCCAGGTTGAGGGAGTTGCTGGAGCATGCTTTGTTTGGGACATAGCTTATCTGTCTCTTCTTTCTTGACTTGGAGAGCAGCACACAGGAATGGAGAGCATCTCTCTCACCCAAGTTTAAATTTGATATAGTTGTATATATCTGGATATATCTGTGGCATGCATCTAGAGTGGAGAACTGGGAAGCCTTCCTGTCTCCAATGAGAGGTATATTGTATTGTTCTGTGTATCAAGGAGAACAACTGTGTTTCTCTGCTGGATAGAGATTAGTAAATTAAACCAATGGTATCTATTATTTAGCATTAGAGAGAGTATGAGTTTTCTGTATCTTTTTTTTTTGTATACCAGTGATTTTTGCAAGTAATTAAAACCAATTAAATAATTGATATCTATTATATAGCATTAGATATAATATTTTGAGCTTTGTTATATTTTACTTTATTTTATTTTTTTGCAAGACAATAATTTTACATGAGGTTACTTTTTCTGTTGTTCCCGTGGGATTTTTTTTACCTGTCCTGTTTTTGACTGTGTGAGTGTAATATAATGCTTTTGTTTACTGCTGATCACCAAAATATACCACCTTAAAAACCATCCCTTGTTATTTCTCTAATTAGTTTCCGATTAATTCCATTTCCAATTAATACATCTTCCAGAAAAATCTTTGTCAGCATATCTGAGGTCTTGATTACAAAGTCTTAAACTTTTTTTTTATTGAAGGTGATATGAGTAACATAAAGCAACTTTAGAAACAGAGTTAAGTGATAGAAGCCTTTTTTAATAATTGTCATTCAAATTTATTTGAACAAGAATTTTTTTTGTTCCTTTTTTTACTTTCTCACATATTTAGTGCCTCTGACAATGTCCACATCATGGACTATTCTGGGAAAAGGCCCTACTTAGAAAGGTGGTATTGTTTGAAAGCATTTAAAAATAATATAGAGATAAACTTTAATTCAGAACATTTAATTGTAGTGTTGCTTCTGCAGTGTTACAATTTTTTATGATATTAATTATGAAAGGCTACTTTTTTCTAGGAAGAAAACAGAGAAACTCTTAGAGTTACAATGTATAAATAGCACTTCTGAAAGTATAACATAGACTGTGTTGTACTGTGGCACACCAGCCAATAATACAGATTCTGTTGAAATTCAAATGAAAAATATTTTTCACTGATTTATATTTTACCCCAGAATTGGACTTCCTAACTGGAGTTCTGCAAATCTTACAAAGTATTTACAGTAGGATACGCATAAGTAATTTCTTCTGCTGTAATGACACCATATAGGCAGAAAACCAGGCACAGGTTTCCATTTGCAGTTAAAAGATAATGTTTTTTCTCTGTTATATACCTTAAGTATATGTGTTGTGAGTCTTCCCTCCCCCCATATACATGCATGCAATTCTTTAAAGTCCGAGTATTTCTTCAGGAGTATCTGCAAATAGAATATGAGTGAGATACCAGATAGAAGACTGATAAATGGAAAGGCTTTCACTTTATGAAAACAGTATTCAGAGGAACAGTTTACTCTCTGCTTTTTCCTTCAGAAGCTGTATGTGTAGAAGAAAAGCCAGTTATTGCTTTCGTGTAATTCTAAGGATGTTTGTTGCTGTTGCACACATCACGAGCTTCTTGGTGTCTTTTAAAAGAAGGTTTTCAGAGGATGTTGCTTGCAGAGGTCATTCTTTTGCTTTATTTTTATTTTAACATGGTAAAAATTAAGCTTTTAGAAATTCGTTGCATTTCTGGACTTTATAAAAGGAGAACATCATCCAAGGGGGCTTCCATCTCAATGCTTTAATGTCCTGTGAGAGGTTACTACAGTCAGGCTGCTATTGTTACATAAATAAAAAACAAGGTAAGTGCTCACAGAGAAACATTGTGTTGATTCTTGCATATTACGAAGGGATAAAAACTACACTGCTAACATTTTTTTTTCAGATGAGATCACTGTGTTCAGAATAGCTCAACTTCTTTAGTCCGTAAGTAGTAAGACAGTTGTGTAGAATGTAAAAGCAAGAGGTTTCAAGGGATGAAAAGTCATTTCATAAACTTATTTGACCTTGTGCGTGGTATAGGACAGGTACTTTCAGTCAGTAGTTTCTATCTGAGACCTGTACTTGGTTTTTGAGCAATAGCATGTCTTTTACAAAAATATCCAAATATGCTCCCTGAAGGACTAGAAACTTTTTTTTTTTTTTTTTAAAGCTTTTATCAGAAAGAAAGTAATCAACTGTGGATACAGAAGTCAAGGATGCGGTTATTGTCATTCATGACACTTTGGAAAAGTTGGCCTATATTTAGGTATTTGGATAAGAATTTATAAGCCTACCTGTAACCATCCATTTTGAAACTCTTGGCCTAAAATTAGTGCTGCTCTTTCAAGTCTGTTCAACTTGGTTATACTCCCTTTTGTCAGATTTTTCACTTACTAATGTCAACCAAAAGAAAAGTGTTCCCCTCCCCCCCCCCCCAGTTTCAGGGTGAACACACACCCTGGAATCTCTGTTACAGGTGCTCTAAAAATAGGAACAAAGTTATGGTTAAAAACGACTTGGAAGAAAACAATAAGAAATATTGTTCTTTGTTATCCAATATGGAAAACTGAACACGTGAATTACAGCAGATATAAATTTCCTTGGGTAATTTTGTCATTGAAAACATGAATTGCTTCAAGTACAACAGTAAATGATACGTACTAGGTGTTAAATTGGCTGTAATAATGCATGATTTATTAGTGTTTTGTTACATCAATTTATAATCATTACAGCTGTTAAATTTGTCATGTTTGGAGGAAGTTCTTCAGTATTCTACCAAATTTGAAGAAACTGTGCTTTACATTGGTGATTTAAATGAATTGACACTAATTTTGACTCTTCCATTTTATTTTGCTTAACAATAGGTTAGAAGTATGAATGCAGCAAGCTCCTGTGTGTCTGATGAAAGGATGGTAATTAACTTCAGAGTGGCAGCTTATTAAAATGTTCTGTTGTGATTGTAGCATTAAAATTTACTGATCAAATGATGAAATGTAATTAAGGAAATTTCTATATACAACGCTATTTGTTTGCTTCTGGATTACATAAAAAGGAGGGACTAAATTGTTAAAAACAATTGGGAAAACACGAGAGATTTAGAAATGCATCCTTCTTTGTGAAAGGGATCTTTCTTTCTTTCTTTTTTTTTTCTTTTTTTTTTAAGATGCTGTTTGCCCTTCTGTGTGCTTAGTTTTTATTTTTCACTCTTTCTCACTTCTTTACTTCCTTACATCTTTCTCTACAGCTTGACCAGCTGATTCTGTCAGAGTAGGAGGCTGACTTGAGCCAAGATCTGGCCCAGACCTGCTTCCAGCACTTGTCCTATTCTCAGTTAAATCACTATCTTTCCATACTTGTGTGTGTGCGCGTGCACACTCAGTAATCAACATATAGAATCATAAAGCTTAATTCAGAATGTTTCTTTTTAAAATTACTCATAAGTCATGAGATTAAATCCTAAAATTTAGTGTGAAGTCTTAAATTTAACTTTCCTTATAACTTTACTGTAACTTACTTTACAGTATTTTAATCTTATTTTGATACAAAGTATATTTGAAATATGCTTATTTATATGTTGCTCTGTACCTCTTCAGTTGCACCAGAAATAAGTCTAAGCTTTGTTGTCAACAATAAAAAATTCTTTGGATTTTCAGCTTTTTTAAACTAAAACTTTTATAGGTATTGTACTGTTGAATACTTTGAAACGTAATATTGCATAGTGGAAAGTAAGCGCAAATGAATCAAATCGAATGAATGAAGTTATCAAATGAATGAAGTGTATCTTGTGTACTTAGAATCTTTTCTTAAACTTTTGGTGTTGATCTGTATTTCTGTAATTTGCAATGAGTTGTCTAGTCATTTGTGTGAATTAGAGAGGTTTTACTGTGTTTTATATGACTGATGTGTTTCATTCCTTTCTGCCTGGACTATTTCTTTGTATATTTTCCTCTGCACTAATCTATAACCGGACTCCTCAAGTGTCCTACCAACATTTTCAGTGGATATACTGTAAACAAAAATTAACCCAGGTTGCATGGGAGCTGCACTCTTTTTGATTTATGGCTACCTAGATGGTCTCAGGGCGGTGGTTATCTGTAACTTATGTAGGGGGTAGGAATTATCAGGTACCAGTGTATAGTGGAGGGATGAATGATTTCTATTTTTAAAGAGATTAACCAGATCCACTCCTCAATAAAGACTAATAACTCAGATTTTTAAACAGTCTTCATGACAGATGAGGGCACAGAGGAGAGTGCATCAACGCTAATTAAGAATGTTGACCGTTTGTTCGTCTTAGCTGTGATGAATTGATCTTGGAGTGCTATCTCTGAACAGGAAGTGATATGCTGTTACACTGTGAAGTTTAAAGGTTACATTTTAGTGTACCCTTTAACTTGTATTTACATACAATATTAAATCTTTTTAGCTATCTTATCTGACCACAGGAAGAAACATTTTCCAGCCCACATATGAATGAGTGTTTAGTATACTGTGTATTAATGTGAATCTGGCCTTTAATTGGACCTATCCAGTCTGCTTTTGGACCATGTTACTGTCCAGGCTACTTAGCCTCCCCATTTTTACTAGGAATGCTTCTTCAATAGCACTCTGTTCAAGACTCTGGTTTATTGAAGTTCAGGATTACACATTCACTCCTGTGTCCCTCTTGCCCTCCTCCAGCTGTGTTCTCTTCTCATTTCTGATGCTGTTACACTTGTTAGGACTGTCACCTGTAATTAAAACAAGCATAGAACAGCTTATGCAAAGACTCTCTTCTTTTGAGTCTTTCGCCTGATTAAAGTATAGATCTTGTATGCCTGACAGCAGGACCAGTCACGTGAGCCTCCACGTGCTCCTGGGACTGGAGGGTAAACTACTTATGTGTAGAGACTCCCTTAAAAAGAGAACCTTGTCCTGTGCTACGGTCAATTTACTAACTCATTTGAATAAATATAGAATGTTACCCTGTTTTAAAATATGTATAGAATGTTTGTCTCAACAAACTTGAAAGATTAATAGAAGGTGTAATCCTGTGTATTATTTTGTTTTTTCCGTCAAATCAGAAGTTCTGTCTGTTAACCTTTATTTACTATTTTTAAGAAGAAGTTTAAATTAATGAAAATGACAGTGGAAATGATCTTTTCTTCACAATAATAATATGTTTCCAACCCACTGTCTGAAAGTGCCCTGTATTACTTTAGGGATGGGAGCAATTTAAAAACATGAATATTTTTGAGTCATAAAATTATCTTGCTTGTCTGAGAAAATATCTGTCTTGTGAGACTTTGATCCTAAGTCATGCTAAGCATAATATTAGTAGTGGAAGCAAAGACATTGCTGGCTACTAGCACTACCAAAGTGATCTATTTAATTATCTCAGTTGAAGTTGCCATTTAGGCAGATCTCCTGAAGTGTGGTGTGTGCACACACACAGGTAAGGGAATTGGAGCCTGAGCCACGAGTGTTGTTCTTCAGAAGATAGCTGAGCTAACAGAAGCTTGTGCAGGACAAGAGAAATGAGGTATGTGTGGATGGGTCTTTACAGTGCTATGATATTTACTTAGGAATATTCCATTAACTGAGAAGGGAGAACACTTGGCAGGATATATCACAAGAATCTGGACATATATTCTTTATTCTGCCCCAAATCTCTACATACTCTGCTGTAGCAAATGTCTTTGTTTGCAAATCAGCCCAAGTTTTGCTCTGTCATCTTTCAGAACCCTTCATAATATCATCTCTGAGATGGGGAGTCACATTGGAGACAGCAGCTGCTAAGTCAGTAGGTTAGAAGCAGATTTAGATTTTGATTTTTCTTCTAGTGCTGCTGCTGTTACTGGAGTGTATATACCTGATGGATATTGCTGGTGTCTCTGAAAAGCCAAGTCATCTGTATTAGAGTGCTAACAAAGAATAGAATAGGAAAGAGAAACTTTTTTTTTTAAAAAAAAAGTTAAAAATCTTTTTCTGTCTAACTATATCAAAACACATGGTAACGATCATTATCATCTTTTGGCGCCCTGTTTGCATTTAGATCCATTTCTGATGATCAACACAGATTGAATTAACTAGTAGCAAGTCTGCTATTTAAGTTGCATTCTGCTGCAGTACAGAATTCAGCTGCAGTTTAGGCTGAATAGTTTCTAAATTTATATGTAAGAGTTACAAATTTGCTGTTACACTAATTGTCAGAGTTTGAGATTTGTACAGCTGAACAGAACCCTGATGTAAACAGGTGTAATTCCATTGAAATGTTTGCTGAATGTAACATATTCTGATTCTCGTTGTATGTTGCTTTAAAAGAAAGTGAGGGTAGTCTGAAAAGAGAGGACTAATTCAACTGATAAAGTATTACTGTGTTATGTTTTCTTATTTTAGTTAGCATGAATAAGTTGGTTTCTTCTCCTTCCAGCACTTAGTCTTGAGGTTGCTCTTTCTTTTTTATTTGTGCATGTGAGTCTTGCCTGCAGAAGAGACCAAGTTCGAAGAACTAGTAGAATATTGTTACTGTAGCTGGAACTCAAATGCCAGTGTGGCAGAAGTGCCAGTAAATAATATATCCACATTCAGTAACAGTTATGCTTAAATTCAGAGAAATCTGTAAAGATGTCATTGAAAAATGGAAATAGAAGTAAAACGTTTAAATACAAAGGTTAGAACAGTATATATATCCTATTTTTGTAATAATACACAAATGAAATGCTGAGAGATCTCTTACTGTTTCCATGGAATTTTGTCTGTAGTTTATTTAGCAATGTAGACATATGTCTAATAAAAAAAGATGCTGCATAAACCATAGTTCAGGCTGAATGTGCTTCTGTTTTTGGTTTAGGTAGAAATGTTTTTTCTGGCTGCGTCCTTCATACTTAGGTCTTCTTACAACAAATGGAAAGCCCTTAATTGTACCTAAGGGAATAGTTAATCTATGGTGGACATATGGTGGACAAAAGCTGAGTCTAGTAAATGAAAAAAATTATAAACAGAAAATGTGTGAATGTCTGCACAGTCTGAGAGTCATGGGAGATATTGTGCTGTTGGAGTATAGCTTATTTTAAGTTAATTTGCTGTTCTTTTCTGTTAGTGTACTAATGGAATAGTGCAGCATAAAATAGATAATTTTTCTTAAACTGAACAATTTTGTATCTGTTTTACTGGATTGAAAAAATACCTGTTTTTAAGACATGACATTTTTTCTTTGCAAGATGTCCCACCCCCATCTTTGCCATGTGATATAAATACAGTTTACTTTCACTAGTGGAGTGAAGCACTCTGAAATCTTTAAAAGTTATAACATTTGATTGGGGGCAGTTAATCAGTGTTAACCCTGAACAGCTCTTGGGCTTTATGGATTCAAGCATTATATGTGGTTGCACTGCTCCAGCAAAAGGTTAAGTATTAATGGAAAATGTTCACAGCTCTTTTACTCAAAGAAAACATGTTACTTGTAAGTTTTCTTTTGATTTTACTTTTACAGTTACATTGAATGTCTTCATTCATTTAGCCATCCATAAAGCAAATATTGTTGCACATGCAGTGGATAATAAGTCTTTTTAGGACTACTTGTGTGGTATGTCACAGATCATTAACTGCAAGTAACCACCTGACTTGAGGGAAGTCTGGAAGCATCATTACAGTGAAATAAGCTTTTATTTCTGTATCACTGCAGCACATTGATTTGTAGGAATGTGTCCATTAGCTACTGTGAAAATATATCCTCATATATTATTATTGAAAGAAGTTGATGATAGAGGATAACCAATGTTCAGATGTGGATAGGGCATTAATATTAGACTTCTGGACAAAGTGGAAAGAGACAAGTGCTATTGTAGTGTTATTTTCTATTTAAGAACTGGTTAAGTCAGTAAACTGATTTTTTTTAATAGCACCTCACAATTTGAGTCAGACTGATAACGTATAGTAACAATTATGTGATATTTGTGTGCAAAGTAATTTCATCTAAAGTGTATACCGACTGAATTATGTTTACTGTGGGCAGAAAGCATTAAAGAGAAATTCATTTTCTGGTCAGTAGGGAAAACTTAGGCTTTTTCCATTTAGAGAATGGAGATGTGTATCTTCATATCAATAAACCAAAAAATTTAAGAACTTTAAATAATTACCAGTTGTTTCAAATAATCTCAGAGGATAGAGGATAACTTATGTTAATATGGAGGGTAAGGGAGAATGACCATTAAGATGATTAAAAGCAGTTTGTAGTGTGAGGAAAAAATGCTGGTTTATTGTCCTAAAATATTTTAGAAAATTTGAAGTTCTTGATGAGAAGTTAAGATAATATTGTAGGATTATCCAGCTATGTTACTATTTAGCAAAATAATTTGCTGTCGGATCTGTCAGGAGCAAAAGACAATAGAAGACCAGGTAGAATTTTCAAATCAGCCTTTTAGTTGTATAGTACATGCAGATTCAAAAATGAAGAATTACGTGGAATATATTGTATTTGGTATGTTTTAAAACTATGATTGTCAGGACATTATCTTGTGCAGTCCCTCAGGGATTTGCAAGAGAAGTGGAAGTTTATGGTAGTATTTCAGGCTTTGCATATAATTATGGCTCCGTATGCTTGATATGATAAGAAAAGACATTCTGAGTTGATGATGCCCCTTCCAGTATATGAACATATAACCTTTGCTATTTTCTTTTTTTTGACAAACCTTTAAGCTTATTTGCATTCATGATGTTGGCACCTCTGGTTATGAATTCTACATTTTTCTAAAATATGAGATAGTGTTTCTTAATGAGCTTCTACATGAGTTGCTCTTTCTTTCTGCTCTCTACTTTGATTTATTCTATAGGTCATTTTCTTAGGAGGAAGAAAAGTGTTTGAAAACAGATATTTACTGTACAATTATTCTTCTGTGCAATGAGACTATGAAAATGTTACCATAGTAGGTAATGCTGGTAGTGGCACTATGCCATTTCATACTTCTCTAATCTTAATAGCTCACTGAGATAAGTGAGTTAGTGTAAATAAAGCAGACAGCATTGTTGATACTAACAGTCTCTTCATTCTTTCAGCCTTCGTGATATGGAGGATAACCTCAACATATGTTTGTAGCTCCCTCCTTTAAGAGCAAGGTTTCTCTAGCACCAAGAAGAGCGTTAACAATCAATTCACATTTGTTGGAAAGTGTTGATTATAGAGGTGGAATAAAGTAATGAGAAATAATAAATTAGAAATTAATCCCTTTATTTCAAATAAGGTCTTTAAACAAAGGAGAGCTTACTGTATGTGCTATAGTTTCTCTTTCAGAAAGACTTCTAGTTTCCTATGAAATTTTCGTGGTTTGTTTTAGCATTTTTAACTCAGATTTTATGCAGTAATAGTACTTTAAAAGTTTTATCTCATTTGTTTAATTATGTGACTTAGAGTATTTAGTTAATATGACAAGGGAATTGCAAGTAAGTAACAGGTAATTAACTTTTACTGAACCTTTTGAGAAAGTTCAATTTAATTCCATCCATTCTCCCCTTGTTGGAGAACGGCCCTGAACAGAAGGAGAAACTATCCCATCTCATCCACTGGTTAGTATTTTTAGCACTTACTGTAAAATGAGTCCTTTCACTGCACTTGTTGCACTCTTCTAATTGTGAAATTCAATGAGTGCTGTGAATCACTGACTTTAATCAAAATTTCTCTTGGTTTATATAGATTAAATTTAGAGAAAGTCTAGGGACTTCCTATGAACTGCTCCAAGTTTACTCTGATGTTTTGTGACTAGTGCCTGGATTAGAATGTTCTTTTGGATTATTTTGTGGTCTGTCTTTTTCACAAAGTTTCATCTAATGTGTTTGTGTGATATTCATTATTGTTTTGAAATACATATACAGGAAGAGGAATAACAATACCTTTTCCTGACTTTCAGACTAGAGAACTAATTCCAAAGCATTTCTATATTTATATAGTATGTAGCATTTGAAAACTCCCACTAGGATCATTGTTTTCTGTTTTGGGTGCTATACAAACACAAATTAAAAAACCCTACAATCTAAATAGTTCATTTGAACACACAGAGTAGTAAAATGCTTTGAGCAAGACTTGCTTGTAGAAAATACTGGTATATAATCATGTATTTTGAAGGCAACTTTGCAAAAAGGTGCATCCTAAAGTTAATCTTAAATGTTTTTGTGGTAGATAACTCAGAATGAAGTCTGGAAAAAGTAGTTTAAGATTTGTGCAGACAGTGCTTCTTGGATATTGTCAAAAGAAGAGTAGAGATCTTCAATTCCTAAACATTCTTGTTTTAAACAAATACCAGGAGAAATCTGAAAATTCTTACTACTTTAGCCTTGCAGAAGGAAGAAAACAAGTGTGTAGGTAATGTTGGTCAGGCTGCTTAGTAGAACTGTTTCTAAAATAGTTGTATGTTCTCCTGCCCACATGTAGGAGTATTTTGATTTTAAGATACCGCTGCTGTGTCTCATGGGAGCTGGAGTTTTGGTGCTTCTCTTCCCATTCTAAAGACTGCACTCCTTCTCCACACCTGATCTGTGCATCATGTTTTCTAAGGCATGACAGGGCTTTATGACAGTAATGCGTCATGGATATAGTCCAACTGACAAATTCAAACTTAGGAGAAAATAGCATTATAAGACAAACAAAAAACCTTCCCATTAGGTATCATGGTGATGTTTCAGGAACAAACTGCCCTGTTTGATTGGAAATTTTTTTAGGTATTTAGCTTTCTATGAAAAAAAAAAATCTGAGCAGAAAGAGCTTTTTTTCAGTTGAAGGAAAACACCAGTGGTTCTGACTGATTCTGGATTCGTCCAACTGTGTTTTCTGTGTTACAGCCATTGGACTAAGCCGTTAGGGAGTCTGCAGAGTTTTTGATTTGATCCGTTATTGTTTTAGCTCAGTTGGTTAGAGCATGCTGCTGCTAATGCCAAGGTCACAGGTTCAGTCCCTGTATGGGCTATGCTGGGGGTTGAACTAGATGATCTCCAGAGGTCTCTTCCAACCTCACCATTCTATGATTATTCAATTTGAAAACTACTGTTGCAGTAGTTTGGTTTAATAACACTACCCTTGCAGTGGTGGGGGAAGAGCAGCCCATTCCAGTTACACTGCAAGTTTGTGAGGTTAAAAATGTTTCTGTTGATGGTTCTTTCAGAGCGATAGTCAGTAAATACTCATGGTGCTGTAATGATTTTCTAGAAGGCACTGTACAGAGAGTTGTAAGATATGCAGTACAGACCCATAATGTAGAAAGGTTCTGGATTTTTGCAGAAGTTATTCCTTACATTCTTTACTCTGTTAGTTCTTATGTTGCTGCAGTAAGCATAACGTATTCCAACACCACTGATATCTGTCAGGAACAATTGCCGAAGATATCTGAACTTGCTGAGGTTTGAACTTAAAAGCTTTTTGTAGAAATGGAGGCTTTTTCGTTTCTGAAGTTTTCTGAAAGAAAACAGTGGAAGGAAACAATGCAATGAAAGAATAAAAAGTAGTCTCTGTAAAGAGACTTCTGAATTGCCAGATAGTACATTGTCTAATTACAGTTTTTTTATACTGCCTTTTAAAGTACAGGCATTAAGAAGTCCTCCTCTTATACCATAAATGTTGCAGTTTATTTTGGGAATGGTATATCCAAAAAGGTTTTAGTAAAATGAATAGTTATTGATGTAGTTGCATATTTAAATAGTTGATCACTAGGGCAATAATGCTGGTGTCTGAGCACAGCCAGTGCTTTTTCCAGCTGCTTTATAGTGATATCTTGAAGCTTAAAATGTAATCTATATGGGTAAGCCACAAAAGCCACTATATATTAAAGCAGACTCTGACAGTAAATCACAATTGAACAGCTGGCAACACTACTAAAGTCATAAACTTATTTATTAAAAAAAAACTAAACAGAAGAATTATATTAAAAAGAGAGGAGTATGTTCTACAGGCCAGTGGATATAGCTTAAAACCTGGAAAGTGCTGTAGATTAAGGGCCCAATTTATGAACATCTGTTCTGGCAGTTTCTGTGAGATTCTCATGTTCTTTACAATAAAAGTGTGAAACATGTTTTTCCCCCATACTAATCATGCTTTTCTGCAGTTCATAAAACTTGCATTGAGCCTTATGCAACTGGTCCTGTCTGCTTTACACACTTGCTAGAGTAATTTACTATTTGTGAAAGAATAAGTACTATAGCAACGTCACAGTCCCATGTTATACAGTTATTCTGACTTGTTCCAAGCAGTCTTATTGGCCTCAAAAGCAGTGAATGAACACTGAAGTTTCCTTCATATATTTTAACTTAATGCATGGCAATGAGGTAATAATGGGAGCAAGGCACTGGAAAGCAGAATGGGCAGAAAAAGTCTTGTTCATAACCATAGAATTCTCTAAAATTTGAAACATATTTGCAAATAAACTGTGTTTGCTCCAATATATTTCATATCTTTGGACACTTTAAAAGGCAACAAAAATAAATGTGAGCTCCCCATAGTTCTTAATTCTGAGATAAAAAATGATAAAATTATTATTTTAATATTGTGTTGCTTACACTGAATAGTGCCTTACAGTTTTTAGTCATATCGACACATCTGTGGATTTGCTTTAGGATATTCCTGATTCTCCTTGAAGAGAGAACTGAGAAATAATAAATTCAAAACTGAATTTCTAGTTCCATTGACATCAATACTCTTTTGCCTTTGACATCAGTGTGACCAGGGTTCCTTTCAGAGATTTTAGCCCTCAGGCCTTATTTTATCATCTAACTTGATCTGCGCAGCACAGGTTTTAGTATTTTGCTAACTCTTGCTCCCACTCTGGTAATTCAGATTCTACTAGAGTAGATCATTGTGGAAGACATCAATCCTGTTTTCAAGCAATGCAAAATTCCCTGCAATACTAAATGCTGCTGCTTTTATGACAGCTCTTGCTAGCTGCAGGGACCCACAGTCAGAGGCTGGGAGGAGGCCAAGGTGCGAAGGAAACACTGAGCAAATGTGCAGTAAAAACACTGTCTGTGTCCTTAGCATTTATATTGCTTTATTAGTGAAAGTGGTTATACTTTCTTTCCATTTAAATTTTGTTAGCTTCACCTTTTTATGTCCTCATTAGGCTGAAGAGCCATATGCTATTACGCAGTTTGTTACGCAGTTGTTTAAACTGAAGAGCACGCTTCCGACTAAGAATCCTCAAGACAGGAAAATCTATGTTTGAAACCAGAACCCCCTCTTGGCAATTAGCTTCCCATACCTTAGTGTCATACTGACTTACAGCATCGAGAGAACAAAGAGGATTTGTGGTTTTTTCTTGACAGAGAAACATTTTATGGGAAAGAGGCATCTTCTGTTTCCATGCCATCCACTTTGAAGCATTTTATAGTGTGGGTACATCTATGTGGTTCTATTTGTAGAACATATTCAACCATTTTTGAGATTGGCCATTTTTTAAGCTAAATTGTGGATTATTAGGAAACTGTACCAAATGTATATTGATCAGGGATGGTTCCCTTTGTCTCCTCTTTGAATGATACTTTTATAAGTGTTTTGTGTGTATTTGTAGTATGAGGGCAGCAGTACTATTAGACAACTAAAACATAAGTTACTCATTGTATAACCACTTCATAGTTATGGAAGTTAATATGAAACATTTTTATAATTAGTATACTATGAATCATTTTCATTTGTCAGTGGTGGACTATGTATAGTATATTAATCTCTGTCCTCAAAGCATGGATTTATTCACAGTAGGATCATAAACATTAATATTGTTTGCTTTATCAGTGTGATGTTTTCTATGGTGAGCTTCTCTTTGTTAGGTTTGGTGCGTTTAAAATGCACAAGTGTAATTTAAATGCACCTGCATAAGGTATTACTTGTAGCCTGGATTTCATTTGCAAACTGTGCCTTGAACTGAATGAGGAACTAACCCAATAGAAACCAAGGTTCATATCATCAAAGACGGTATCAAATTATGTCCCAGAGGAACTCTAGCCTGGGATCCTGGTTGTAGTGTTTTTATTGGGCCTTCCTAGAATATTCTGGATTCCTGGTTCTAATTAGACCATGTTTCCATATTCATTATTAACCATTTATTGAGGAAAAAGGGCTCGTCCTTGCACCACTTATTTGTGGGTCAATGAGGGAGGGAGATAGAGATTACTACATAGCTAGAAGTTTTTCCACCTGCCTCCCTCTACTAGACACTGCTGTGTAGGCTGAATCTCTTCTCTCTTGACATTCTTTTATTCTCCCCCTTCTGTTAATGTAAGGGAGTACTCTTAATGTTGTTAGTCTTCTTTTACCCTCATAGATCTTCTGGGAGTGCTGCTTTATCAGCCCACCATGGACACCAGGCTCTTTTGTTGTGGGGGTGTGGGTTTTTTTGTTTGATTGTTTTGTTGTTGTTGTTTTTTTGTTTTTAATAGTATCCTGGTTATGCTTTGAGAAGTCTGGTTGCTTTGCATGTGTAAAATTTCATAAAAATTCTAGCAGCTCTTCTGGCTGAATAAACTTGATGATGAACTTTTGATTTTAAATGGTATCTGTACTAGTGCACTAGAAAAATTTCCTTTGGAGCTGTTACAGTCTACAGGCTATATAATTAGTATGAATGAATGCGGTATTTCCTTCATAATCCTATGAATTTTCTGCCTAATAAATTTATGATTTTCTTAAGTGCTTTAGTGGAAAAAGCCTTTTAATTCTATACGTCTTCAGAGTATTTATCTTATTGTCATTGTTATGCTTTTGTACTTAATTTGTTCATATAGAAATGAAACTGAACACTTCTCCCTTTTTTTTTTCTTTTTTAATTTTAATAGTTAGTGCTATGTATTAAGAAATTAGGTCACAAAGGCAGAATTTTCATGAGTGTACCAGGACTTAGAAATGTAGATTGCTATCTGATAGGATTTTCAAATGTGGTTAAACAAATGCTCAATTCCCAATTAGTTGCTTTGATGGTTTTAAAAATCCTACTAGAGGTGACTAACTGTCTGTGCTTTGCCCTAGTATCTTTGCAAATCTGATTCTAAACGTTTAATTACTCCAAGAAACAGAATTAAATGCAGGGAAATTAAATTTCTTTGAGAACCAAAACAGTAAGTGAAAATACAGTAGTATTAGTGAGCTGGTTCTGAGATATGTGTGTATTCTATGCTAAGATATATTCAGGAATAATACTAGAACCTGTGAATCCACTTTATTGTGGAATTAATTTTAGGATTTTTCTGAGGGAAGAGCATAGTAGATAGGCAAATTTAGCATACTTTCAGAATGCAATTCAATTTCATTTTTGAAAACATTTCTAAAGAAACAGAGGGTTAACTTTGCATTAGCTAGTAAAATCTCATAAGTGTAGTGTTCAGTTTTTTGAAACTTAACTTTGTGTGTTTACTCTACCTCACTTCTTGTTCTGGAATTCTTTTCCCTAGCACAAGCACAGCTGCATCATCCGTTTCCACGGTCCTTTTAACCTCCACTTTTAATTAAAAAAAAATTAAATCAGATGCTGTTTAAAGCTTCCAGTTTAGTTTTGGGAAAATAAAAGTTCACATCTAGCCCAGGCGTGTGTGAACAGCTGTTAAAAGCCACAAGGAAAACGATACTTATAAAAGTGGTGGGGGGAATTTTAAGAGCAAGCTGCTAGTTTGACTGTACCTTTCAATTGCTCTTTGCTTTCGGCCAAATGGTTTTAACAATAATTTTCTTTGAAAAAACCCCGTTTTATAGAAGCAGCAGTGCAAGCAGTTAGGCCAGCAGTAATAGGAGGCAAGTTGCCATTTCTCTTTAACTTTTTTATGAAATCTCTCTTTGAATCTGGGGAAATTGCTCATTAGAAAGGTACAAGAGGTTGGAAGGGATTGATGTCCACCAGTGCCCACCCACCATGTAGGTACATCTGTCTCCATCTAATTCTGATGAGTGATCTTGTTCATTGAAATTCTACAGTCCTAAGACTAAACATGAAAGTGTAGTATTTCATTTACAGGATGTTTTGCAGATATTATAGTCTTAGAATGCCTTTTTTGAATTTTATTCATCAGTGACCTGGATGCAGGGACAGAGTGCATCCTCAGCAAGTTTGCTGATGATACCAAGCTAGGAGGAGTGGCTGACACACCAGAGGGCTGTGCTGCCATTCAGAGAGACCTGGACAGTCTGGAGAGCTGGGTGGAGAGGAACCTCCTGAGGTTCAACAAGGGCAAGTGCAGAGTCCTGCACCTCGGGAAGAATAACCCTAAGCACCAGTACAAGCTGGGGGCTGACCTTGTGGAGAGCAGCTCTGCAGAGAAGGACCTGGGAGTGCTGGTGGATGACAAGTTGACCATGAGCCAGCAATGTGCCCTTGTGGCCCAGAAGGCCAATGGTCTCCTGGTGTGCATTGGGAAGAGTGTTGCCAGCAGGTGGAGGGAGGTGATCCTGCCCCTCTACTCAGCCCTGGGGAGGCCTCATCTCGAGTACTGTGTCCAGTTCTGGGCTCCCCAGTCCAAGAGAGACATGGAGCTACTGGAGAGAGAGTCCAGCGTAGGGCTACAAAGATGATCGGAGGGCTGGAGCACCTGCCCTATGAGGAACGGCTGCGAAAGCTGGGCCTCTTTGGCCTAGGGAAGAGAAGAACGGGGGGGTGGGGGGAAATCTTATCAATGTCTACAAATACCTTAAGAAGTCCAGGGGAGGGGGCCAAACTCTTTTCAGTGGTACTGTGGCACAGGACAAGAGGCAGTGGGTACAAACTGAAACACAGGAGGTGTGTTTCTGCCTGAATATGAGGAGAAATTTCTTCACTGTGAGAGTGACAAAGCACTGGACCAGGTTGCCCAGAGAGGTGGTGGAGTCTCCTTCTCTGGAGATATTTAAAGCCTGCCTGGATGCAACCCTGTCTAATGTACTCTAGGTGACCCTGGTTGAGCAGTGAGGTTGGACTAGATGATCTCCAGAGGTCTCTTCCAACCTCAACCATTCTGTGAGTCTGAGTTATGAAATTTGGCTAATCTGTTGGACAGAAGAATGAAGGGAATTTATCAGATGTTGAGAATTTAAAAGAAAGATGGAAGTTTTAATGTGTCTTTTCCAATGCAGATTCTCTGCTGTAAGTAGCTTTGAAGGAGGGTTCCTTCCAGAATATGATATCTCTTCTGTGATGAGAGGCTGCAGCATAAAATGCTCTGTGACCCAATAACTGTATGTATGTATCTCTGGAATTACCTTGGGCCATTTTTCTTGGTCCTGTCCTAGTTAGTCCATTGCATAAGCCAGATGTCATCACTGCAGTGCCTTCTGAGACGTATGATGGCAGTCTGCATGAACAGGTGTGCCCGGTCTCACCATTCCCCCGCTGTGGTAGGGGCTTCTAAGTCTGCTTAGCTCAAGCTTCTGTTAGTATGCGCTAGCAGTCATTCAGAGCATCTACCTGGATGTGGGATTGCCTTTGGATAGCTTGGAAACCTGACAGATTTTTGGCTGTAGCACAGGACTGGCCCAGATGTAGAATGTATACAGCCCTGTAGTGTGCGAGTGGGACAGGACAAGCCTTGTGTCCTATCTTGTGCTGTTCCACTGAGGTGAGAGGTCCACTGAGGCATATTTTATAATTATTTCTGCAGCAGCAGAATGATAATAATGATAAATGCTCTTGAAATTTCTTCAAAGCTGCACTGTTTTGTGTTCCCTGTCCCCACCCCCCTGCAGGTTATTGAGGTATCTCTTCTTTTAATCTTTTCAGACTATTGACAGATTGCAGCCTGTGTTTCTGGTGCTTTCATTAACATAGTCTGTCTTGCTATTTGTTGCTTTCTTACGTTGTTAACTGCTAAGTTGGGGTTTCCACACTTCTGTTGTGCCCTTGATATCTTCTTTGTCGCCAGAAGAGTAGTCTGCAGTCTTCAGCCCAATGTTTTGTGTTTGAAGTTTCACTGTGGTTTTTGTTTGACATGACTGTCTTTGCCATGTCATGGCCTGCTAGCGAAGTTGAATTGGATAGCAATGTAAAAAAAATTGTTTTTAAAATTTATTTTGTCGTTGTGTTCTCTTCTGCTTAAATGCATTAAGACTTCACATCATTAGTAAATGAGAACCAAATAGCTTGTTAACTACTTCCAGCATCTTGGAGATCTTACTCTTTCAGTGTTAGGCATAATTTCCTAGAATTCTCCGCATTTTTTCTGAAAGGAAAAGAAACAAGTGCAACAAACAGTGCCAAGTCAGTCATTTTTTTCTGTCACAGTGAGTATCCCTGATACCCTACTGCAGATCTCTCTTAAGACTCTGTTTATACTGAGATTGGAATTCTGGGAATAAATCACAGAACTGCTCCTAAAACTTGATGGTCCAAGTCTACACAGTGCATAATGAAGTGCAATAATGACTGGAGTTATTGAACAGCTTTTATATGAGGAGAGGGAAAATAGGTTGTGTTCTTTTAGCTTTAGAAGGAAGACAAACATAAAAATGATGGTTGCTGTGGAGAGATGTATAGAGCACTACTCTGTAGCATCTTTTTAATACATAACTGTGGGAATCTTCTGACATCTTGTTAAGCAGCAAGTTTAAAATAAGCAGCTAGAATTACTTTTTTACTTTTGTGGCAATCATAGCCATTGATGACCATAAGTATACATGGGTTCAAAAAAGGAATTGCACAGATTCATGAAGGTGCAGGTCCACCAGTGGCTATGAAACATTTCAGCTGAATTCTTAGCATCCTGAAGATACAGGATTGAGCAGGGGAAGGTAGACTGCCCAAAAGTGGGGTTTATGTCAAGGAAGGGTAGAATTGTATTTGAGCTGTGTCTAAATATCTGCTACCGATAGCTGCTTGCGGCAGGCTAGTGGCATGGCTCATAACAAACCTTAAATGCTAGATCTTTTTAAAAACAGCTATTATAACCCCTGCTTCCCCCCACCCCCAAAGAAAAAAGAAAGGGAAAAGCATCCAACAAAACCACTTGCCCTTCAGTGCCTCACATTGTGCAGCTATACTGTGCATACTACTTAGTAACTGCTTGGTTGGAACAGCGCAGATAAGCCTGTGTGTCCTGGATTCTGGTTGTTGCTCCACAGTCTCTTCATTTTTCAGTAGAGCAGTCTTTGAATAAAACAATTAAGAAGTGTCTGGGATAGAGAGAAGAACTATGTATCTGAGTGCTCTACTAGCTACCTTACAGTAAAAAACAAACGAGAAACCCACCAAAAAACCCCCACCTTTCCACTCTTAAATTCAGATGTGCTGGTCGCGCAGACTCTTCTGGAACCCCACTTGCTTAGGCTGGGTTAAAGATGTTTATTTTCTGAAATGTTCTAGAAATCTAACACTTTTTTAAATACATTTCTATGAATGAGTGTTTTAAACAGAAGGTATAATAGGTGACACAGTTTTTTTTAGAGCGCTTAGTGATGGCCTAAATGGAAGTCTGACTATTAATTAAAGTGCAAGCCAAAGGGTTCTTGCTATTGTTGTTCTGAAAATTTAAGCCATGGAAATTATGCCTGCGGAAATTCTGTGGCCTCTTAATGTGTATTAGAAGAGAGGGAGTGCATTAAGACACAAAGCAACCAGGATATCACCAGGCCTATGCTAAAATTTTAGTAGATAATGTCCGGGGGATACTTACAAGGGACTTGTTAACTTCTTGACTCATATTCTCCCTTTCCTTTTGAAACCTAGCAAAGGAAGTGCTGCTTATCCTTGAGGACTCCTGACTCTAAAAAGTAGAATAGCTTTGTTTAACTGTTTGAGGTCACGACTGACCAAATGGTCTGGGAAATATACCTTCAACATCTGAATTCCCCTATAAGAGACACAACGGATACCTTTTCTCTAACTTAAAATAAATGAAGCAGAAACTCTTAAATTCTCTTTGATAAGAGAATGTAAGAGTGTGTGCTTGTGTCCAAATTCAGTTGGTCTCAGTGTTGCATTCCCCACAACTCTGAAAATCAGAGGATGTGGTTTTATAGTTGAATTAATCCAATTTCCTTTTTGTCAACTGTAATCATGGTAGCACTGCAAACAGTCAGTTCAGTTCAATGATTCAGCCTAAACTGAATACAGCGCAGCAAAGAGATTAAGTTTTCATTTGAATCAATTTGTGTATTTCTCTAATACTATAGCGGTACTATCACATGAGAAGGTTTGGAAATGCTTGGCCAACAGCAGAGGGAAAGCCAGGGCTATCCATTTGATTAGGCACTTGCAGTTATATTTGCATGAACTGCTAGAGAAACTAGCTCTTTTCTAACTCTGATCTCAGGCTAGCCACTTCCACTGAACCATCTACTATTCAGGTGAAAGTTTTTTCTGGGAGATTGGAAGAGGGAATTGGATTGCTCTGCACAGCCAGGTGGCTGTGTTAGCTCTGAGAATGGACTATGTTAGAGCTGTAACTATCAGTTTGTACAAAATGTTTTCTTACATGATTGGATCCTTTACATATCTTTCAAGTCTTGGACAAAGTTAAGACTTTTGTTCAGTCCCTTGTACCTAGCCTGATGAATTGGTTCTCCTTGCTCATCTGAAACTGATTAATACTGTAAACTTCCATATTGGTATATTCTGTCCTAGTTAATCTACTATTCAGTTTTTATAATTTATTTAGGAAATAGTAAATACAAATAGTGTAAAGAGCTTTTGTATAATTTTTCCTAAATACATCAACCAATTAACAGTCTTCTAAGCTAATGGTGTTTTGGACCAAAGTGCTGACATAATGATAGTAATTCATGTGAAGAAGCAGCGAGCTGCATGTTCATTCCACTTGGAGACTAGAACAATTCTTTAAGTATGATGATGAATCTCTTGCTGCTGTATTGGAATTTATTTTTTTATTTAAGTGACTAGGCAGCATTTAGGAAATTTTGAATCAGCAAACGTGAAGGAAGTTTGTACCGACCCACTTTCACTCTCTTTTTTGAAAATTTCATATTATTGAAATACAAAAAGTCTGTATTCAGTTCTTTGTAGTCATTGTGATATTGCATCTTTGTCATGGATCAGTTTAAGAAATAGCTCAGGCATTTAGTGTCAGTGATCTGAATATGTTTGACTTGCATTTCCCCCTTTATAGTTTATCAAAATCTGTTGCGTTTCTTTACTGAGCCATCTTATTTTTTTTACTTATGAAGTCTATTTTAATGTAATGTAGAGTTGAGTTGTACTGTTTGTTTTTTTTAACTGCTAGTTGAAAACAGTTTGGCTTGGTAATAATTAGTTTAAAAAAAGCTTCCAAATGGAAGGAAAACTGGGCTGTTGTCAAACAGGATTTGATACACATGGAACAGTTAAGCAGTAATAAATTGCCTCGTAACTGAGTAATTTCACTCAGATATGTGCCAATCTTGCCTCTACATTGAAAAGATTTGGAAGAAGAACTGAAGTGATATTTAAAATTGCTTAATGCTGGAGGTTTATTATAATAACAATAATACTGACTTGGCCTGATCTTTGAACATTTATGGCTTGTTTTTATATCCTAGTGAATGATTTCATGTTCACTTAAAATTTTTGTTGTGGGAGAGTTCCCAGAGGGGTGTACAGGAGAAGCACTAAGTGTCTCCAACTCTTTATTGGATCTGTTAGAAGCAACAGTGGAACGAGGCATGGAAGGGCCCTCGAGCTGGCCTGGCTTGGCTCTGTTAGGAGAAAGGGATTCACAGTATTGGAGAAAAGCATTGCACTTGAGAGGACAGTCCAATTTTTAACATGGTGGTTTGGCTGAAGTCAACGGAAGTGTACCTGTGGAAACAGTCTGTATAGATGGATGCAGCAGCAGCCTTTAAGAATACTGGAACATGTCCTGTGAGGAAGCAGGTTTTATAAATGCTCTTTATAGGAAGAAGTTCATATTAATAGTTCATTTCTATGGCATCATAAAATATATTACTTTGAGATATATTCCTATGCATTATTTTGAAAGAACTGTTTTAGGAACTGCCATGACAAAGACAAGACTTTCTGTTTGATACTGTAGTATGTCTGGATTATTTATTTATTTTTTTTTTAAGAAGAGATGTGCAACTGTCGTGCTTACAGGGCATCATAGAATGTTTTAATTATGGTGTAGGCACAATTGCAAATGTGTCAAATATTTTCTTTTTTTTTGCAGGGAAGGGTGGGTGGGGATTTTTGCTTTTGTGCTACATCTATAATTATAGAATATAAGGAAATATCTATCTTTAATAACATGAAAGACTTAGTTATTTGTATTACTTTAATAGTGACATTGACTTTGTTAACTTGTCAGCTTTTTTGAATGCTGACAAAGAATTCAGCCTTTTCTGAGCTCATCGAGGCTGTAGTTTCATGATAGGTTGGTTTTGTGGTGAAGCTGGTTTACAGCTTGAAGCTAGCACCAACTGCCACACTGGAAGTTGGGCTGGTGAGTTGATCTGGGCAAAAAAGAACATTGCAAACATGCATAGTTATTTTTAACATGGATCAGCTCATTGAACTCCCTAAGCTCATATCAGCTGCATGGCTTCATAAGCGGTTGAAGGGAGAATAGTGAGCTGTGGCGTGAGGGTGGGACTGAACAAGCAGGAGGAAGACAGGGAGGAGCTTTCGTGCTGAAATGAGTATTTCTTAAAACCATGGCCTGAAACTATTGACTGCAAAAGGAGATGGATTTGTATGATTGAATCTAGGATCTAAGAAATGCTATATGAGTTTAGAGTAGAGGGGGTTTCCAAGACCCTAAAATTATGAAATTATAATGAGCTTTATGGCTGTCCATTTACTAGATCTTTGAACTTTAGATTGGTAAAGTAGTTTAGTAGAGTGCTTCCTGCTTGGTGTTTGACTAAAAGTAGCTATACCTTTTCCTGAGATGGATAAATTCAGTGATGATGTAATAGATGCATCAAATTGGAGAAAGTATTAGAGAGGGAGAGAGAGATGGAGGGAGGCTGATCCATCATTGGCTTGCAGATATATTGGACTAGCACCATCTTCTGAATGTTTAGTACATTACAGCAGTATGTCATCACTAAGGCATTAGAGGACATTTAAAAAAATTCAGTTTTGAATGTCAGTAATCATAGTGCTGTATTATATTTGTTTACACTGTGCTGAGTGTATAAAATAGTTAAATTAAAACAAAGAATACCTATAGTTGATTTCTTTGTCCACTTTTTAAATCTATGTCCTATAGAGTAGATCTAATATCATAAGAAGGCAAACTATTATGTAACAAAAGTTATTTATTGAAATCCAGAAGCTAGCTGCTAGTACTTTAACTACACTAATTTAAGGTATTTTTATGTGATTTCTGTAATTCTGATAATATAATTTCATGCTGAATTATAGAAGAGTCTCTTAAATTTTTTCTGTCAGCAAGCTTTATTTCAGAGTGTTTGCTTGGTCTTTAAATAAGATACAGTAAAGTTTAGAAACTATTACCAAAAGTGTTAATTTGTAATTATAAAAAAGGTATATTTTTTGAAGTTAGGCTTATAGAAACTTATTCATCTGGATGAGTTCATACAAAGATTTGAAAATATATATTGCAGTCACCATAGTGTTAAGAACATTCTCATAATATTATGAATTAAGTATTTTATACTTTTCATGTACTATTTTATGAGGAGTAGTGGTATATTTGAGAGAAAATGCAGATTCTAAATAATGTAACTTTTTTGTTGAAAGTGTTGTTGAAATATTGGTAATTTGAAAATGAAGTATCTTTTTAGACTTTTGTTCTGTGTCTGTGTGTATGTGTGTGTTTACTATAGAGAAAAATGATGGATCCAGAAAGTGAAATATTGTATTTATTATTCATAAAAACTTTTAAGAATGTGAGAAGAAATGCTGCAACTAGAATTTCAGAGTTACAGAATAATTATTGCACATTTTTATGCTGTATAGTATTTGAATTATGTTACTTGATTAATAGGATTACTGTTTCTGTGAAATTGTCACCCTAGTGCTACTATTATAGTAGCCTAATTTCACTAGACATCTCATTTTCTAAATGCTGATGTGTTAGAGTGTGCCTGACAGAACTAGAATTCCAGTCTCTATAGGATATACTGTTGCTGAACATCCTGGATTATGGTTTGTGTTGAGTAAAGATGGACATGTTTTGGTTTTTCAATGTGATTCTAAAAAGTAAGTCTTTCCTAACTGCTCTTGTGCTATACTGATCACCATGATTGCTTAGTGATCCTTATAACTGAACTAATACAGCAAGAAAAATCCAACTGAGGATTTTCTGCAGTCTCAACCATTTTCTTGTTTCTCGTTGTCTCTAGGAAATAGCTATTTAAAAAGATGTTTGAGTCCAAATTAACAGCTTTAAGTTGATAAGGAAGTGAAACTAATTGTCTTCAAAATTCTCATTGGCACCAGGATTAGAAAGCCTGAACACAAGTGTTAAAGAAGACCATTTGGTGCATGAAGCAATAAATTCACAGTTCAGCAGAACTTCATGTGATCTTAGGCAACGCTTTTGATTTATCTTTTGATTCATAGTTCATTTTTCCATCTGTAAAAATAAGGATAGTATTTTTTTTGCCTAGTCTACTGGGAAAAGAATCAGTCAGAAAATGATCTGTTAATAACTGTGAAGTGCTTATAAACTGTGGTGATAGAGGCCAGGTAAGACTCTGGCTGTCTAGATGAACAGCAACAGTGAACAAACTGTTGTCTTCCCAGGTGTGGTTTGTAATCTTAGGACACATTTCTAATAGCAGAAGTTAAAAACTAATTAACCAAATGTGTGAAATCAAACTACATTAAAGCCCTATATAGATGATGCTTTTGAAGGATAAAGTAGTATTAATTTGCTTTAGCTTAAGCTAGGCTGTTTATTCTCCATACCAGTATGCGCAAAAGCATTACATACCTTCATTCACACCTTCACTTGACTGGTTAAGCTTACCATAAGAGATGGTTTGTTCAGATATGTGCGCTGCAGACGGTAAACAGAGATACATGGTAAATCTATCAGCATGAAGGTGTGTGCTGCTGCACTCAGATTAGTGCATTTTAAGTTAACTTGGTCATCTCTTTGCTATGGTGCTGTCTGCAGTATAGATGCATCTTTAATGTGCTTAGTCACTTGAATTGCAGAATGAGGAGAGAATGACAGGCTTGACACATGCCTTTCACTCTCCTCTCTTGCTTTCTATGTCTTGGTGATATCTTTTTAAAAAGCGAAAAGAGGGAGATTTGTTCCAGTTAAGTTTTAAATCCAAGATAGCATTAAAAGTTAGCTGCATTTGTATATTTGTTTTGATAATTCTATCTTTTCTGAATCTTCTCTTTTATGCCTAATCCAGATGTTTGTGGAAGCAGAAATATAGATGTATAAGAGAAGGGATCACATTCTAACCATCAGGGTAATGTTTGTCTGTTTAGTCAAATGATGAATGGTTGCAAGAACTTCTGCCAAGAATTTATTGAAAAATGAAAATGGGAGATGTCTAGCTGAGAAAAAATATTCTTATATTCTCCTTAACTATCTCTTCAAGCTGTGTAAATCAGTTAACTGTGTCATCCTAATTTTTAAAAGAAACTTGTGTATATTTTCTTTTTTCTTCAAAAGAAATGTACTTAGATATGTAAATATATATGCTGCTTGTATCTGTGAAGGTTAGCGTATCTTCCTGAAAATAACTATCATCTACCAGTCATTCTATATGCTTGCAATTAGGCTGGAACCCAGCCACACTGTTCTCCATAGTTAGATGCAGCTGGTGTACTGAGATCGGATATTTGTTTCTCACTGTCTGCTTTTTTTTTTTTTTTTTTTTTTTTTTTAATACTGAAACCTGTTTTAAATCTTGGAAATACCTAACATGTCTTCTAAAGATGCACAAAAGACGACTATTTTTTCTGACTTCAGGTAATAAGGCTGTTATCTTTTATAATCTATTTAACAGTATTTGAAAATCTCTTTTGATATGGAAAGTTTTTATGTAGACAATATAATCTAAAAAATACAGCTACTTCTATAAAATACAAATCAAAGTGTAGCTCTCATGCTATATATATATATTTATATTTATATTTTTAATATTTCTTATGTTAGAACAAACTATTAGCCTAAAATCATTAACCTAGCTTTATGGTGTGAATTATTTAAGAAGCTCATCATAGCTTTTATCTCTTTGTATATTATTCTTTTAGAGGAAAGAGAATTCCACATAGGCTTTGTACAAATAAATTGAGGCTCTTAAGTGGTGTGCATGCAAACAGGCAAGCCTCACTTCACAGTCAAGTCTGGTTTTAACTGAAGAGACTTGGAAATTGCTCACTTTGCATTTCCTGTGTTAGACATAGATTTTTCTTGTCTTTCTGTTACCCTGCAAAAATTTATCTCTTGCTTTTGAAAGAGCTCAGGTTGTAAATTTGGCATTCAGAAAGTTTTGTTTTTCCTGTAATAATTGACATTTTTGATACTTCTAATTTCTTAAAGAGGAGGAAGTGTTACAATGCTGTCTGTAAATTATAGATGTCTTAAAGCTATTATTATTATTTTGCTTTCTGAAATCAATTATTTCCTGTTTTAGCTGGAGACGTTAAATATAGATGTTTAAATAGCAGCACCAGCTATTATGACTCCTTCTTAGCAAGTCTTCTAATACAACATTTGATTTGTTACTATATCCTCGTAGGGAAGCATCAGCGGTAGAGTGTACATGACAGTGAGAAAGTAAACACATGCTTGCAATCAAATTAATGTATTTCATCTGTCTTCAACTAATAACAATCTGTCATGCTATCTATCTGAGAAGGGGCATAAACAGTTTATTTTGTGTTTGGAATAACTTCCTGGAGGTAGTTAATGTGACATGTAGTTTGTCTGACATGAGTATAACCAGATCAACACTCTAGATGTTTTCTTGATAACCTAAAAAAATTACTGAGAAAATCTGTACTGGAATTATATTTATATTTCATTTTGAGCTTCCTTAAATCAGAGTAGTGGCATAGTTTTCAGGACTTCCCATGAAAGTGTGTTCTTTTCTTGGCACTTAACACAGTTTTAGTGTGAGAAAAAGATTGAAAGTATTAATAAATTAACTATAAAAATTGCAGTTTGTGCTCTGACATTAAGTTTTGAGTATTCAGCCTCAAAAGAAGTGTGTGCTGTAGTAATTTAAAATTACCAGATCAACTCATATTTAAAAAGCTAGGTAAAACTTAAAGTCTGATAGTACTGCAGAGAAGTGATTTAATGACTATCCAGTGCATTTTGTTGTTAAATTATTGATTATTAATTCTGCATATTACTAGTTACTCTTAAACTATATCACATAAAATTACTTACCCCAAAAGAACTTGTATGTCCAATTAGAAAATGACAGTGCCCTTGCTTGAAATTCTAACTCATTCAAATATTCTTTAAAAATTAAGGTTTAATTAAATAGCTCCATAACTTAGTGGGAAAACAGTAGGTTACTGGTAAGCTGGGCAATAAAAAGCTAGAGGTTTTTTTTCTATTTTCTTTGGAGTGATGGCAGAAGTAGAAGAAAAACTGGGTAGTATTGCTTATGGCACTAGAGGCCTGAGAGGGGTTCTTTTTGGCCAGAGCTGTGGGACCTGCCAAACTATGTTCTGTTGAGGTGTTATGAGGCAGAGCTCTTTTTACAGACTAGACGTGATAAACCGGACAGTAAATCCTGCTATTCAATGTGCTTCCCTCAGTATGCATCATGAATTCCCTTTTACTCTAAGGGATAGTGGATATTTGGGCACATCTTAGGAAAAATCTCTTTTTATTCCTTTCTTTATGCACTTTTGCTTATGCATGGCAGAAGCAGAACCTTCACACTCTGAAATTAAACTGCATACTGAACACTGTAGACTGTCTGAAGATAATATGGGTAACAACACTGGCTTCAGCACTCTACTCGGTATTCAGGTGGTGCTAGAGCTAGTTTGTTTGTAAGAACTCAATCTGAAATTATAGTAAAAAATAGAATGAAAAAGGAATTATCGTGTACAGCCCCCTTTTTATGACCCTGGAGTATTTTCAGAAGAGAAAATATGTACATAATTTTAAGCACATGTAAATCAAATTAATAAATTATTTAAGCATTTTACCTGTCATGTCTGTGTGGGCTAATCATGATAGCTCATTTTTTAAACATTATGTAATTGTATACCTTGTGTGAACAGCTGCAAATACTTTGCAGAAATATTTATATTTTGTTTTTCACAGAATACTACAAAAGCATATGTTTTTGTGCACTACTATATATTAATATAGATATTTACTCATAAGTTTAAAACTAGTCTTAATTATATTAAAATATGAATTTTTTATGATAGCTATGATAATTACAAAACTAGATTGTTGTAAATTCATTTAGTGTTTGCCTAAATGAATACTAAAATTGCTATTAACACATGTAATTATCAATAAAAGGAAAAGTTTAGCTTAAACAGGAGAACTGGCCCTTCATGACAGATTACCTCTTTGTTGTTATGATAGCAAACTTTGAAAGGCTATCAAATTTGGGTGGAGAGGTGTCGCTTTGATAAAACTCTATAGACTATGTTTTTAGTGTATCTTTTCATGCGTGTGGTTTAGCAAAGGGTTAGGTTAGTTATCGCTGGTGTAATCTACTGAAATGAGTGTATAGTGCCTTATAGTTTACAAGTGTAATCTCAGTGATCCAGGAGAAATGCCAACAAATATTAAACATTTGCACTCGCTTAACATACATTATGCATACTACTCTGCTGTTTATGCCACTTAGAACAAGTACTGTCGCTATTTTTTCAGCTGCCTGGAAGTACCTGTAAAAGCTATGTTCGTGTTTCTCTCAGAATTATTTGAAAAAAAGATTCATGCAAAAAAGGACACTTTCCTATTTTTGAAAACTATAGTTTTACATGGAGATTTCTCCAATGTTGCTATGAAAGAAAAGACTGGCAGCCTTGTGGCAAGGGGAGATAAATAGCATGGAAATCAGTCTTTATTTTCTGCTTAACAGATGTTCTTTTTCTTTTTCTTTTCTTTTCTTTCTTTTTTAAAGCATTTATGCTGTTACTGCTTTGGTAACTTTTTTTTTTTTTTTTTTTTTTTTGGAATTAAAATAAACTTGCCACATTTTTGGGCATTTTGAATGGTTACAAAAAGACAGCATTCATCATTTGACTTATTGGTGATACGTATTTTAAAATGCTTACTGGCTTGTTTGTACCAATTATGTTACTCTAAGTTGTTACACGTTTTATTACTGTCTTTAGTTTAAGGTGATGCCACTGTGGAATTTGATACCACCCTTTATTCCTTGAAGTAAACTCTAGTGATCTAATAAAGTTTGTTCTAGTTTATTTAATTGAAGTGGGTGAGCTCAACTAGTATTTAAACTGCTTGGTTTTCCACGTATTTATGGTTTATTAGAATGGAAATGATTGTCCCTGCATAGTGGTGCTAAATGGCTTGTTCCAAGCCTTTCCTATCTTAGAAAATGGTACTTACATCTAAATAGCATAAGAGAAACAAATTTGGCATTAATTTATTTGCCATTAGTAATTTGAGTCTCATGTCAAACATAGCAGAATTATTGAATCAAGACTGAGTAGCTATTCAACAGCTGTGTGCGCTGAAGTACCCATTTGTATTTTATCTAGCACTTCCTTTATCTTTCTATTCCTGTGCTGTTAGTCAGTAAAATAAAATTTCAATGACTTGCTCTTAATTTTTCTTGTAAAGTTATATTGGGATTTGACTTAGAATAGACTACTTATGCTGAGTCGTTAAGTATTTGCTCAGAATTTTTCTCACTGCCATATGGTTTGTATAGTCTAGCACGCAATACTGCCTTTTCCATTTTAACATAGCATTGTCTATGGACTTTTCACATTCAAAAGATGGTGGAAATGTTGTTTATATAAATTAACTGAAGATGTGATGGAATCAGATCTCTCTAGGCCTATCTTAAAACCATTACTTTGTCCCTGTCTTCCTTGAAGTTGCATTTTTTTTTCTTTCTCCTCATAGCTGGCTATAATGGTATTTAAATCTTTCTCTTTCCATGGATTCTACAGTATTATTCTTACCTGTTTTTCATCTCATATCTTCAGGAGCTAGTCTGCTACTAGAAGGAGTATCTGTGGGATTTCTCAGGAGTGCCGCAAGTTCTCTCCTTGGTTCTGTTTTCTTCTTCTCCCTCACTTGATCTCAAATCAATATTGAACTCTGTAGGTGAGGGCTTCCAAAGACATGAGAAGCCAGCCTTTTTGTGAGCCTTACCTACTTCTTTTGCCGCAGGGGACCCTGGTCTGTGCTAGTTTCCCCTGGCAGGAAAGATTTGCACTGAAACCTTTGTCTGGGTTGGTAGAAATCCTGTCTATATTCCAGAAGTTCCTAACCTATTCTTATTTTGTTAGTATCTCTGTGGAGTACCTGTACATATACACATACAGATCTGTTACTTATGGAAAAGCAGTTTCTCTTACTAGCTTTAACTGAATCCACTCTTCACACCAAAAGGTGAATGTTTAATTTGATTCCAAAGAAAGGAAAAGTTAGGCTCTTGATTATTAAGTTAGAAACAAAGCTCAGAAGAGGAAGGATAAGACTGTGAATGATAGTTTGAGAGAATACTCGACAATTCTGTTTTTTTTTTTTTTTTTTTTTTTTTTGTATTGTCTCACCAACTTTTTGGTGCATGTTCTGTCTATAAAAATGAAAAAAAAAGGCAACAGCACATGTTGCAAGTGCCTCTTATTAGACAGGGACTTCAGAAAGGCTATGGAGATTGAGCTATCTTTTTCTGTCCTCATCAGGCTGATCACAGAAGCAATCCTATGATGTATTTCTTTTTGCTTATCTTCCTGATCTCCCTCTGCTTCTTCTCCTGATTTCAATTTTAATGTTGTTTAAGTACTCCATTTAATGCAGATATAGCAAGTGGTCCCTGCCTTGTCTGGGAGTTAGGAATGATATCGTATTCCTATTACATTTTAACTATTGTATTCCTTCTACTTTAACTGGTCTTCCTGTTGCTGCCATTCAAATGATTTAGAATTTTAGAAAACAGAGATTAAAGAAATACTCTGTAAATTTCTCACATTTTGATTGCTTTAGTTTTTCATGAACACGGTACATGATTTTATTAATATAGGTGGCAGAGTTTATACCTGAGCACTTTGTCCAAAATACATGTTTGTAATATTTGTCTATTTTAGGGTTCCATTGTTTTTTTTGAATGTTGTCTTTCTTTTTTCAGACCAAAATCTTTGTGCCTCCTTTTGATGTTTTCTTGTGGCTGTCTAGCCATCAGTTTAAATTCTTTTCATAGGTCCATTAAAAATGGACCTATGAATTTTCTTCTGCCATTGTCATTTTTCAAATTCAGATGAGTAGGGTGGTTTTACCATCTGGTATGTCAGCTTCAGGCTGGGTGTTTCTCTAAATTTTGTTGTTCTGTCTTTATCCAGGCCTTACATATTCTTTCTTTGTGACTTTTGTTAAATGCATACTGTCATACCCATTATCACAGTTAAAACTTTGCAAAATGAAGATTTTGAATCTTAATTCCTGAAATTCTATTTTCTTGGCAAATGCAATCTTATTTAGTCATTTAAAATATCCTGTAAGATCATTTTCCTGCTTTGTAAAACCAAACTGTAAATATCTTTTTTTTTTCCTGTCATACTTGCTTTGCCTTTAAACTTTTCATGGCTCATGTATACCCTAGTATCATACTTTGTCCCAAAATACTTATTCTTGCTGTTAACTGACTCATAGCAAAAGCCCATGTTCGCCAGCTATTGAAAGTTTCTTTTTTCCTATGGAATCTCTGCATTCCTCATAAACATCTGTTTAGAAAAGTATTTTTCTCTTCCAAATCTCTTCTTAAAGTCGTCTTTGTTTGATACCTTCATAAAAGCTGGACAAGAGTTAATCTCTTGGTGTGAAGTTTGTCTATCCAACATCAAATGTTCAAAAAAAAAAAAGAGAGAGAGAGAGAGAGAGAGAGAACGCCCCAACCAACCAAAAACTACTGGAGGGTGATTAATTAGTTACTGTATTTCAGCTGATCTTCAGGAACTGTCTGTGATTGTGCTCTTAGCCTGTGGCAAATGCAAGGAAATTTGAGTTAGCATAGTCGTCTTTCATTGAGTGCAAACTGCAACTTTTTATAGTTAAATATTTATTAACGCTTGAAACCCCTTTCTTGTACTAAAACTGTGCCCTCTTTCATTGAGGGCTAATGTAACATGAATTGCCTTGCATTTACTGTGGGCTGAGAGTGTGCGCATGGACAGTTACCTGGCAGTTATCTGGCGTAACAGTAACTGTACAGTTCACAGCCAGCTGCCCGTAATTCAGAAGGCTCAAGGTGAAATAGACTCCTAAGTGGAGAGAAGGACTAAGAAGTAGACAAAATTCAGAAATACAATTTCATTTTCTTTTTTTTCCCCCCGCTTCCACTGTGTTAGGTTTTTGGTTCTTACGTGCTTTTAATTTCTCTACTATAGTAACTATATGCTCCACTGACAATGTTTTATTCTTGATATTTCTACAAATTAAAAATAGGAAGGAAACCTTTGAGAATATGTTTCCCAATGTGGCAGAGGCTTAAAGGTTGATGTGTTTTCAGGAAGAAAATGCATGCTCTAGTGTTCTTCTGGTCTCTATTTTTCTTGGGGAAGAGAGGTTGAGAGAATTCTTTGCTTGTGTTTATGGGCTTACATAAGCATGTCATAATATTAACAGAGATACAGTGTAAATGACACCACTTTTTATGATTGTATGTATTTAAATTTATTTAAATTTTACAACTATATATAGGATATAGCTGAAGAAATAGCGGTGTGAAATTTGAAGGTAGGGTTAAGGTTCCTTTAAAAGCTTGTAAAATAAAAATAAAAAAAAATGTTTTATTTTTCCCTGAATAGTAACCTCACCATTGTATTTTCCAGGCTTCACTTAAAGCCTGCGGAGACTAAAAATAATAGTTAAAAGTTATACGGTTAAACAGTATACTGTATTTTATTCTTAAAAACGTTTTGACAGAGGCTCTCTTCTGGTAGTTATTTTTAAGAGAAAAAAAGTTAAACAGCTGCTGTATTAACTGTATGAGGTTTTCCTAATGGTTATCGACTTTGGGATTTATCTTAATAAATGTCTTTGTTCTTCCTATTTTCTGTGAAATGAGATATATTCTACCTTCAATATTATGGAAAACTGTACTATAAACATTAGTGTTAATAGCTTAGTATTTTAGTCCTTCACAAATTAATGCCTGTGGTAACTGGATGATTTTAAGCCTGTTCTTATAAACAAGGCCTTACTGATGTACAAGGAACAGTAATATGTGGCAAAAACTTCACATTAATCAAGGTAAGCAGTATAAATGTGGTGTAGGAATCCCCTGTTAGACTAAAAATCTCCAAGAGAAAATCTCTAGAGCCTACAAATTAAAGACCTCCAATATCATTTTAAAATAAAGCCTTTTATGTAGAATGAGAGCATTTTTTCAGTTGATAATCAAATGACACTATTATGCAGGCTTACTAGATTTGCAAATTTACAAGTTTTTACAAGTCAGTTGGGTCCCTTCCTCAGGAAATCGGTTTAAGTTTTTTTTTCCTGTATTGACTCAAAGAGCCTAGTTGTCCTTAAATCCTTCTGAATATATTTGCCTTATAATTTGACGGCATTGAGTCAACACCCTTATAGGTACTGTAATGCAATAAAAAGAGAAACTGTTCGATATAGTTTCCAGTTACCTTAGGATCAGATTTGGAGAAATTGGAATGTACACAATAAAACCTGTGCAAGGCTTCAGTTCCAAGTTGGTTGTAAGCAACTAGTGCTTTTCAATGTAAAATACTGTTTGAAAATTTTGCCTTACTTCCAATAGGCGTATGATGGTAAGAATGAAAACAATGCATACAACTCTTGAAATAGAGCATTTCACTGTTTTTATGATTTTCTGAGCCATGTTTTTGTGAAATTGAAAACTCCATGTACAAATAACTGAATGTTTTTACTCAGTTTTTTTTAATATAATGAATAATTTTGCTCCACCGTACTCTGCAATAAAATTCTTTATAACTCATTTGCATTTTTTTCTTAGAGAAAAATATGTAGCTCCAGACATGCTTGGTGAACTCTACTTTTATTTTGTAAGAGCCTTTAGATTACATTGGAATATTCAGTATATATCATGCTCGCAAACAGAATGCATGGAATGTAGCTCTGTCTCAGATTTTGTATGTCGTTAGTAGTAAAGTCATTGCAAGCTGCTTATCCAAAAAGGCATTTATCTTTTACTTTGAGTAAGAATTTATTGTATGTGATCATACAATTTAAATTATGATTTCATTTTAGTTTTGCAAATAAAATCTGATGTAATGGGTTATTTTTCTTTTGGCAAACGAGGATAAAAAAGAAATAAACTTCTTTATATATGAAGAAAAAGATTGTAGCCGATGTGTTTCCAATTAATATTTTCTTAGAAAGATATAAATGAATAGGCTCAACTGTAGTAATTTTCCCCTTTTTTGTACTTATCTTTTAGTTGATTTGGAGCACATGCGCACAGTGAAAGTTGACAAACACCAACGATTTTGTCAGGAAAACAATTTCAGTAGCCATTTTGTGTCAGCCAAGACAGGCGATTCTGTAAGTAAGAAAAATAATCCTTATAGATTTCTTTTTGTAGAAACCTATTATTCTGAACTGTGATGCAGCAGTTCAGTTGTACTCCACATGTCAAACCGTTGAGAACTTTGGCAGCTACAGGTACTTTTTGCTTGCCTACTTCCATAATAAATGGAGCTTTGTGTGTATGTATGTCATGTATGTTCTTTATTAATGTGAGTATCTTCTCATCAGATTTGAAGTTTGAGGTATAGATTTTAATATGAAAATGGCCTGGCTTATCTGTCAGCTTGAGAAATCAGGCCAGCTGGATCTCCTCTTGCTGTCAGCCTGTAGGTAAATGTATTCCTTTGTTCTGGGTGAAGTTCTGTCTATAGACCACCAATATATAAACTTTCAAAAGTTGAAAAAGCGATGAGACCTTATTGCAATGAAAACTTTTAATATGGGTTCTGAGCAAAGAGAGACCCTCCCTTTGCACATTTATTGGAATTTGAATACATTTCTCTTCGTAATGCTTTACAGAGCACCTTTTTGAACAATCATTTGCCCCTGAACTGTCTGGGTTATTTATTGTCTTTGGAAGGACATGGAAGAAAAAGTCCTTTTTTTCAGCTGATTGTATCAGGCAACTTGTATTGTTTTGTTTTGCTTGATATCTTTCATGTATTTAATGACTTTGTTACTCACAATTAAAAAAAAAAAAATCTCCTTACTGTTACTTATAACAATATAATCTTTTGTATTATTAAATAATAAGACTTATGCTCAATTATATGGAAGTATAATTTTGTAACAAAAATGAAACCACTGGTTATTTTAAGAATGAAAGGTCATTTACTTTTGCAATGGACTGCCTAAGTTTATAAGGTATTATTTACTGTATAAAGGTCTAAGAACACTGCCATTAAAAATGCAGTGACTCTTGACTGTCCTTGTAGTTTGTTAAATCTGCAGGCATGGATTTTTCTTTAAACATTTGAAAATTCTGACTTTTGTGCTATAAACAGAAGAAAAATGCATCTCATTCAGTGAAATGTGCATATGAAAAAATGTATTCCTTTTTCACAGAGATAGTCTTTTTTGAGAATTCGTAATAGGCAAGGTAGTAGCTCTCCAAAGGTTTATATAGTTAATATTACAAATGATTAATGAATCTTTATTATGTTTTTGTATTGATTCATGAATTATAGCAGCACTCTTTATGTACTTGTGTGTGTATATTGTCTCATTATCTGCTGACAAAAGACGATGTGAGGTATAGTTTACGATAGCTCATTTTTAGTTTCAATATGGACTTAATTTAAATTTCACTGTTGCTGCATGCTGGCATTTCAAAATGTTCCAGAGCTCATTTATTTGGGTAGTTCTTCAGGGAAGACAGGGTACTTACTTTAGACGGGGCAGTCCATTGCTACTGTAGATACAGACTAGAAGACTGGTGGGATAGGCTGACACTGGACCAAGTTGTTAGAGAAATGATTTAGAAAGTTACTACAGCTTTTGGGTTGTGCCGTTAATTACTTGCTGATTTCTATTTTAGATGTAAGAAGAGTTGGTGTGAATGACACTTTTTTTACTTTCCATAGAAAAAGATTAAAAGCACTTACCATCCCCAAGGAAAAACTTAGTAACTGCCCTGATGCAAAGCATATTTTAGATTGTGAGCTCAGTTGCACAACCATGTAGATAGAAGATGTAGCTTTACAGTGGTTCAAGTGTTCAGCAGCAGTACTCGCTTAAGCAGCTCCTCCTTAAGATCTTTTGTGTTCTCTAATCTGATTTAAAATGCAGCTGCCTAAACAGTTAGGTTGGTGGACTGAATTGAGATTAAGTGAAGGAATTATTTAAGATAGCCTTGCCACCCAATGCTATCTGTCAAACTGTGGCCAAAGTCCAACTCTGCTAGGCTGCTGTGTGCCATACAACAAGTTGTTTCCCAGCTATTGCTGTTCAATCTAACACTTAAAATGTTTTGTAAGAATCTTCAGAAAAAATATATCATTGCTTGGCTATCGTATTGCTAATCTTTTTAAGTGTTTGCAGTAGAGGTTTTCGTGATGTTAATGCACAATTCTGTTCTGAATTTCAAAAATCTGCATCTCTTGCACAATACACTGGTAAAAACATTTTTGTGCTAAACATTAGTGAATACCCTTATTCATATTTTATGGCACTGAGAGTAGTATTTGAGAGGTGAGTTGTGTAAAAGCTTGTTTAAGCTTTGGTCTCTGGAGGCAAGGCAGAAGTGTTGCCTAACAATCTAGCATACTGTTCATTCCTTGTACCATTGTTGAGTTATTTTTCTCTATTTTTAAACAAAATTGAATGTATTGGATGAAGTTATTTTCAGATCTGTTTTGCACAGGTCATAATTTTGTATATCTCATTGTTTACAGTTCAAGAGTGGTTTGATGTATTTGAAAGAACCTGGAGGATGTCTGTTTTTAATCATTTAAATTAAATTGAATTTTTTCTCCATAGGTCTTCCTATGTTTTCAGAGAATTGCTGCTGATATCCTTGGCATCAAATTAAACAAAGCAGAAATGGAACAATCACAGGTGGTTTTCCACAAATACATGCTTTTCTTAAGTATTTTACTTAGTGTGTGTGTGTGTGTGTATATATATATATATATATATAATATATTTAAAAAACCTAATTGCAAATAAATAACTTTCCTTTAAAGCAGGCTGCATCTGTTGTTCTGGAGACAGTCATTAACTTTTATAACAGCATTTGTGTGTAATCTTTATGTATCCAGCATGGTAAACTTCCTGAAACAAGCATATATATGTTCAAAAAATTAGAAAAAAAGGTAGTTCATGAGATTTATTTGTTTAAAAATAATTTCCAAGAATTTCTTTGCATACTAAAACCTCTTTCTGTATCTGTATATACAGGTACTCTTAAATATACGTTAATGTACACTGACACTGGAAATGTCTTTACAGTAATTTTGTTCTTGGTAAATTCTTTACACGTTTAAAAATTTTTTTATTTTAGAGCACTACAAATTTAAGTAACAGAGGGCAGGAGCTTCTGTGGGTGGGAATGTTATAAATTGTTCATTGTAGGCACTTAGAAGAAACAATATTATTGTCAATCACACAAGACAGTCAAGAATTAACTGTGAAATCCTGTGATTGGATGATCCTGGATTTTAGGTTTTATTGAGAGTCTGTATAAGGTAGAAAGAGAGCACAAGTCTTTCCTAAGTAATGACTCTGCCCCAGAGAGGGAATAGTGAGTTTTAAAGATTGCTATTTGCTATTTTATTGTGAGGTGCAAATGGGAAATGAATCCTGTTTTGGTTCAATATACCCATTCTCAAAAGCAGCAGACCTAAAGAATCATGCGTTTGGCTGCCTATATTTCAATTCCCTGGTTTCTGTAATTATTTTTCCTCGTTGTTCCAGTCCCAAATAATTTCCTCCCAGAGCAATTTCAGAGTTTCTGCCCTTGCATTTCTTGGTTTGTTCTTTGCATTATGGGTTTTATCTTGGAAATTTCCTAATATTTCCTCTGTTGTAAATAAGAGCTGAGAGGGGAGAATATTTCTCAGCAGTAAATGGGAAGGTCATCTAGGAGATCTTTCTCTATTCTCTTATATTAATTTGTGGTGAGTTAGAAATGTGAATATAATTATGCAGATTTGCTGTGAACACATGGCAAAACCCAGTTGTGTGTCCTACTTTGAACTGTAGAAGAGTTTTGTTCTGTTTTTTTTTAAAGAAGATTTCCTGCTGTTCAGTAATTGTCACATGCAAAATAGCTCTAATGAGCAATGTTTTATACCCTATTGAAGAAGTGGTGAAAAGATGTTCTCAATATTTTTTACTTTAAACTGGAACTATACTAAATTGAGGTGTGAGTACTTGCTTACCTGTATCTACCAGAGTTGGAAAGCACTTTGTGTATATTAGTGAATGTTACGAGAACAAAAATGTGATAATTGTTCAAATAAGCAACGAAGCAAAAGGTTTTCCAATTAAAACTCCTCTTCCCATACCACCCCTTCCCTGTTCCTGCTTTCAAAAATAATTTTCCTGCCAGGAAGACTGTTTAGGTTTAAACCAAAAGCATTTTACAAATGCAGTTTCAGAAACCTCGGAAAACAAAGATTACACTACTGAGGCAACCCTTACTGTAGCATGAAATTTGAGACTACAATACAGTTATTTTAAATTTACTCCTTAAACCAAAAGGTGGCTATGCTAGTGGCTTAGTATCCTGGAATTGCTAGTTGCTACTATTATTAAACAAGTCCCCCCAAAATAAGTCAACAAGTTTATTACAAAAAGCAAAACACTTCTTATGTACAGCTTGGTGTCCTGCTTCTTGAAACACACAATAAATATGTAATTTCTGAAAGTGTTTCACCACGGCAATGTTTACAGTCTGTGTTGAATTGGTCAAATAGAAAACTGTATTGCAAACAGTAAAATGGGGAACTATACTTGGGGTGCATACCTAACAAGCAAGGCAAAAGAGCTTTGGAAAACTTTAAGTTGTAGGTAGAAAAATTCTGCATGTATCTTTTCAATGCTTTTTCTCTAGTAAGGCACCATCCATCTATTATTCTGAGCTGCATGATGACTTGTGTATAAATAATTTGTCACCTAAAGAGTTCTTTAATTTTTCTTTGATTGTTTAACTTGCACTGGAACACCAGTCTTATGTTAGGTCAGTCAGTCAGTGTTGTGTGAGAGGAAGAAAATTTTTCCTCTTCTGATGATTTGGGTGAAAGTTTTGGATAGGTACACAAATATGTTAAGTTCAAAAGAAGATATGAGAAATGGGACAGCGTTTATATGGAACATTGTAGCTTTCTAAAGAAAGCTTCTTTAAGTAAGCACCTATATATAACTCTGAATCAAGAACACAGAACTTTGTGTTAAATCAATATCAGCTTTAAGCAGACTTCTTTCTACCTTAGTATTATAATTTCAATCCCTAATTTTGTTGGAGATACGTGGGTTAAGCAAAGTTGATATTATGCAAATTGCAGTAGCAATAGCCGATAGCTAGATCATTTGCATAAATTAAGTAGTTACTGTAGCCCTTGCACACTAATGTGAATTCAAGCTGTAGTGGTTTCAAATACAAAAGAGAACCCTAAACCTGTAAGTGGAGTTGGATAGAACAGAAACCTCACTGTCATGTCATTCAGGTCCAGCAGAAGTCTCTACACGGTGAGATACTGGGCATGCAGCTGAAGAATGAGCACTGTAAAGCAACTACCAATCTTTCCGAGATTCTGCTAATGAAGCATAGTTTCAATCTATTCTGAACAAGTAAGAATTTAACGGGATAACATTTGCTCCCTTTAAGAGTGCCATCTTGAGTGGGCAGTAGGAATTTCCCAAAATTAAATCAGTGAGAAACCAATGGAAATTGTTTAGAGCTGCAGTCAGTATCTGAATATCGTTGTTTTATGGAACTGAATTCCCTAGCCCTTACTTAATATAGTAAAGGGAAAGTCTCTGCATAAGATAGGAGAAGAAAAGCTTTAATCTTCATCTCCTCAGAGAGATGAGTAGAAGGATGTTTCTTGAGAGGAATCTGCATTTATTAATCTCCGGTGGAAAAATGTAACTGAAGTTATATGTGGATACTATATCCCCAAAGTGTGGAACTGGTCTCTTGGCTGGGAGGAGGAGGTGTTAGTTGATTTTTATTGTTAGGGAACTGAAGTGGTACATTAGAACATAGAAATGTGGAGTTGGTTTTTGGTTTACCACACCACAGACATTTTGTATGTCTGTGACAGATCACTTAGTGTGTCTTTTGTATTTGTTTTTTTGTTTTCCTCCTTCCATCTACAAAGTGGATATTAGGCTTTCTTACATTGTAGAACAGTTCTGTGAATGTGTTTTTTAAGAAAAAGGAGAGGAAAAAACAAAAAAAAGCAAGCAAGATTCATCCATAAATCAATAAACATACAAGCGTTGACTTAGATTGCATGTTTTAACAAAGAATAAAATACACTGTAGTTTTACAAATGTGCTCTATTTACATCTGTGGTTATCACAGATTACCTACAGAATGGTAGAGGCTGGAAGGGACCTCTAGTGCAACCCCCCTGCTCAAGCAGGGTCAGCTAGAGCGTGTTGCACAGGATCACATCCAAGTGGAATTTAAATATTTTTTCTTTGAATTTCAATTATTTTGTGTAATATGAGGATAAAATTAATTTTTTTGATTTTGAAAAGTGAGAAAGTTGCTTGAAGACATTTGTCAGAGAACATGAAATATCTTCAAATGTAACACATTTAGTCAAGGTAGTAACTAAGGATAAAATGAAATACTAAATTTGTGTAAATCACAGATAGGGAAATGCTGTGACTTATATTTTATTATGTCTTTTTTCATTATTACTGATTGTCTAATACTCTGAATACACTTCAAAAATATTTCCATCACCTGTGATTTTATGCCTGAAGATCATGTTTCTCATATTTAATTAAAAAAAAATTTTTTGGAAGGAAAGAAAAAGCAATTGTCATGGTCACTAGGAAGATTCTGGAAATGATTCACGTGTAGTTAGAAGTAATGGGAAACTAAGCATTATTTTAACTTGCATGAATTTGTGGGGCTTGATTCAGGAAACATCATTGAACTGGAAGAACTGTGGCAAACTTTGACCGGATGGATATGGTTCCTGGTCCGTTTCTAATCAGCAGCTTAATTAAGTTAACTGATAATTAAGTGCAAGAACAAGCCTTGGGAATGAAGTTTTTACTACATGTTGTTTTGTAGCAGCTTAAGATGTTAATGCAAACCAAGCTATTTGTTACTGCCCTTTTGCTGGAATTTATCGCTTCCAAAGCAGAATAAGAAAATGGAAGATGATCATGTGCCTTGGCTGCATCAGGGTGAAGTTCAGCAGTTTAGCTTAAATGGCTGATGAAAGTTATTCTTAAGTGAAGTTGCCAGATTTTGTGCTGAAGCGGATGAGGTGCAAGTGCACGTTACATTCCACCAGCTCTCCTTTGGCAGCAGCGGTCGCCAGCAGAGAACTCGAACAGACATCTGGGGGCGGTCAGTTTTTAAACTGTCTCAGCTAGAGCTGCTAAATCTTGTCTGTTAACGTGCTGAGATGACTGTTAATCAAACCTTTATTTAGTCAAAACTGTGGGGAAACAAAGGAATAGATTACTCTTTATGCGTGCCTGGAAAGTAGAGAATGTTTTTGAAGTGGAACCATTCCAAAATAAGTCAGAATCTGCAATTTTCTTATTTTCAATCCTCAGATTGTGCTCTCTCTCTTAACTCACAAGGGTCTGTTGAAATTTAAGGAAATAGATCCTTTACTAATCAAATGTTTTTCTTTCTATATTTTTCACTTTCAACCATAGTATAAAAACTGCGTGGGGTGCAGCTTTGTTCCTTGGCATTGGCAAGAGTTAGCATTTTTGTAAGGGATATATAGTTTTCTCATTAATTAAATGACAATTTAGTAAACCACAGTGTGTGTGCGCGCTAGCTTTGTACAATAAAATGTTTGACAAATATGTTAGATTTTGAATTCAGAACACCTGCATGTATTAAGTGGATTTCTTCTGATTGCTGACAGTGGTTTGAACCTTGGCATTGATATGCCTGACCTCCAAACTGATACAAAGATGCCCAAGTGTGTGTTTTTTTTTTGTTTTTTTTTTTTTTTTTTTTTTTTTGGTTTGTTTTTTTTTTTTTAATACTAAACAAAGAAATATTGCAGTGGTGTTTTTCTCCTACTCAGCTGAAATTCCTTTAGAAAATCCAAGTCATTTATGTTAGTCAGTTCGCTGCTACAAAGTGACTAAACATGGGTCACTAACTCAATCCTGTGTTTACATGATAGGATTTAGACCAATGGTTTGAGGAACAATTAATTGCCCACTGATTGCAAGATTTTTTTTTTCTCAACTCTAGTCAAAAGATTGGTATGAAGAAACTAGGTCCTGTAAGGTCAGATAACACTGTTTAATGCTAAACCTCCATCTATCGCCTTACATGGTATTTGGCAACCTTTTGCTTGATAACATCAGACCAGGAGTCTAGTAAATCATGAGTGTTGTCCACCAGATAAGATAATATTGATCATGATCAATTAAACTCAAGAAAAGTACATCAGCAGCTAATAAATCCGGATCCTTTACCAGCCAGTTTGATCACTATTGCTTGTTTGGCATAGAGGTTTTATTTACAGAAGTAATCATTAATATATACTGTTTATATATTCATATAATCAAATTTACTAGTATTTCCTTTAAAATAATAACTTAATTTGATTTCTCCATTCATTTTTATCTTAATATGTTGTGTAAAAGGTGAAGTATTTATTTAAGAAAACCGATTAGATTTATACCATATTTCATAGCAGACCTCCTTTGTTACTTTATTCTAATTGTTATATGAATTTTTCTCCTCTGTACTTACCATACCATTAAAATATGAATATTAATACAGTATGTATGTGTTTAAGGAGGAAAAGGAGGCTTTTTTGGTTTTATATGAGGTAAAGTTTTGGTGAAGAAAATCAAAGCTTACAACAAAGCTTACATATAGTGTATACATGTGAGCTTGCTCATTTATTTAACTGGTTTTGGAATAATGTGTAGTTATAATGCAATAATTATGCAATGGGGAAGATGCATGCATCATTTTATACAGTTATTGTATTGGTTGGTGGGAAGCTGATTAATACAATGTTTACTTACCTTAGATTTAAAGGAAGAGTCCATTGTCATCTTTTCTTTCACTGAATTGTCTTCCTTTTTATCCTGTACCTTCTCCTGTCTGAACTTCAACATACTTTCATTGGTTGCACATATTTCACTTTGGTGCTTTGAAAAGGCATGCCATTGAATACGTTTGAGAAGCAACTCTGATGCTAATAGGGAAGCTTCAAACTGGGCATGTTTTTCTTGTTCAGCATAGGACCTGAAAAGAACTGTATTTTGGTTTTGCTTCTGTGTTTGTCATTTTATGTCATTCATTCCTTCTTTTCAACTACTGATTAGAGTTTCCATTTTTTCTTTCTCTTTTGTTTTTACATTCTTCTCCTTGCTCTCTATCCATTTTGTTGATACATGAATAACAGCATGTTGTCAGGGCAGAACTAGTGAGATATCCTGAAGAAGATAACCAGCGTCACAACGCTTCCAACTGCCAGAGCAAAATCTGTTCAATGCAGTAATTCAGGTATTGATGTAAAAGTGTTTTTTTTTTTCCTGTTTTGTTTCCCCCCCCCCCCCCCGGTGTATTGCCTTTACATGAAGTAGTAACTGTGACAGTAAGTTCTGTTGGAAAATGTATTTTATATCTATAAGCAGTAATAGCATATTAGTTTGGAACTTAGTGCACCATTACATAATACATATTTCTGATAGCCAGTTAGTTCATAGAAACCTTGTAATATTATGCATTCATACATTAGGAAGGACTTTCAATGCTGAATATTCAAAATGTTACATAGCTGCTTCAAATAGAAACAGACAAAATTAAAATCTTATGTCTCCCTTCTCATATAAGAGAGATCAAGCGTCCTGTCAAATGCTTTGCAAATAGAATATGTAACGCTTGTTGGAGCTGTAATAGAACATAAATGTTTATAGTATGCAGAGGTTTGTTTTATATTGTTCTTTAGTCTTTCTTCCTATCAAAGCTTTTCTGAAATATGATTGTTTTTGAAACTTGCTTTGAATTCTGTCCTTATTTTCCTGTGGAGGGGTTGGGGCAAAGAGAGAAAAGCAAACTTAAAATTTTCAATTACAGTATAGACCTTTATTCATAATGCATGCAGTAGTCCTTACAAAACAAAGTATTTCCATTATTATTTCCACACCAAACAAATTTCATGAAAGAGAAAATGCAATCTTTTTTTTTCTTTTTTTTTCCCCCCCCAAAGGAGTTCCAGTACGGTATTAACCCTGTAAAATTGTCATGAAAACTTCCTAAGTCACTTGGTGCTTAGGATGAGTAAACAGTTAATTAGAGTAAGAATTAGCACCTGATAAGACTTTTTTGTAAGGTGCTGAAGAAAGCTGAATTGTCTGTTCTTTTTTTTTTTTTTTTTTTCCTTCATATGTGATACTAGCATACTTATTGAATGCTTTTGGTTTGTGTCTGATTATTGCTGTGTTTTCTTTTGTGACAGAGAGTGGTGAAGGCGGATATTGTCAACTACATTCAGGAACCTGTGACAAGAACCGTTAATCCTCCTAGAAGCTCAATGTGTGCAGTTCAATGACTATATTATTTTTCTCTGTGTTGATACCTTTGGCAGCCCTCCTACCTTGACACAGGCTCCAGGATTGCCAGGAACTTTGTTTTAACAGTGACCATTGTTGCAATGCAAGTAAGAGTTCCAAAAAACATGTTGCACCATTGTATGTTGAAAAGCAGCAGGCAGTCTTCTGACTGGCCAGGTTTCAAACATTAGACCACACACTTTGGAAAATTAAGATCTATATTCTTTTAAATTATGTTTCAATAAAGCAGAATAATTGTGTTTATACACTTCCTCCTCTCTATTTGACTGATACTGGAATTAAGTTGGATAAGAAGTCCTGCGTTTTCAATAATTTTAAAGACACCACTGCTGTTAGGTATTTTGCCAAAGCATTTTATCTTTTTTATCCCTTCTGCCTCCTGTGATCTAAACTGACACTGAGCAAAATGTAACTTGGAAAAGCTGTTGCTGGAATAATGTTGAGCAAGTAATATATTTTATCTAGGGATAATTTGGAAAGTATTCCATTGTTATATATATTTATATATAGTGCAAAATGTATAAATTGTATCCAGTAAGAAACAGTGCTTGAAATAAAGCTGTAATATGAAAATAGTTACTTTTCTGGAGTCTCAAGTTGTCTCCATGGATGCTCTGAAGAATGCTAGTGTTTTTGTGCATTTTTATTACCACATCAGCATTACTTCCTGCAGTAGATATGCTCATATATCTTCATGAATATGGATGAACCTCAGTTTGGCAGTTTGTGCTGTTAATGTTGAGTGATATATTCAGCATGCATTAGGAACTGTTGATAGATCAATTAGGATCAGTCGTTTTTAATAACTGACTGAATGAATGACTTTTGGCCTGGTACTTTTTCCTTTCTAGTTCAGAGTGCAAGACACAAAAAGGTGAGTACTCAGTCCTGTCTGCTTTGTGGTCAACACTCTTCTCTGCTCTTTTTCTAGAAACTTTCTAAGATATGCAATTCTCTCTTGGCACATCTGAATAGGGAGCTAAGGAAAGAAAAGAGATTTCAGTCAACTTGATTTCAGCAGAGAAACCTGGAAAGCTTTCTCTATTGTAAGTCTAGAATGTTTTCTAAAAAGTACAACAAAACATTTGAAGATTAAGAAAGTTAATGAGGCTGAGCAAAGGAAGCTTGTATATCACAAGTGAGAAATGATAACGTCCTTCAAGTGAGTATTAACTTCTCCAAGCAAGTGCTTAATGGTTACAACAAATCTGTGTTTTTTTTTTTTTTTTTTTTTTTTGAGTTTTAAAAGGGCAAGGATTTGCTATTTGATACTATTTTGGTATATTTGAAGTTCTTTGAAAGGCAAAGTTCAGTTTTAAACCATTCAGTATGCATTTTGACTAATAGTTTTATAACTACATGATAAAGATTAAATCTTGTGATATTTTAGCAATCAGAGTGGGAAATTCTCAAGTACAAGTTGAGATATTGAGAAATTGTTTTGGATGCTGGTAGGTATAAATTTTCAGTAAGTTATTTGTGCTAGCATTGCTGTTTGTGTTCTTGCTCCTGTCCCATTGCATAGCTTTACCTTGTAGTTAAATGCAACTGTAAGGTGAAATATCATTCACTTATTACTAGATGAGAAAACCAGCTTAAGCAGATATCCTGAAGTAGCCGATAAGTTTGCAAATTTGTGCTTTCCACAGCATGCAATAAGCTTTTTATCTGTACCCTCAGATTTCTTTTTTGTCTGGAAGTCTTTCCGTATATTCAGATATTCGTGACAGCTGCCCCCTCTGTGAGAACCTGAGCACAACCTCTTCAGACAGTTGAAGAGCCATCTTTCTTTAGTGCATATGAGTCAACTTCTAGTCCTGCTCCCAAGTGATACATGTTGCATTGCCCTAAAATGTGAGCATTTCTGACACTTCAAAAAAATTTTTCCATAGAAATAAGATGCCCGTCAGTCTGTACTGAGGACATACCAAAGATTTTCAGGTGCTTAATTGGCAATGTTCTTATTATGCTTCATTCTTCTCATTGCTGTTGTTGATGGTGGGGAAGTTCTATCCACAAGACTAAGACAACTGCATGCTATTGTAGTTTTGGGGGTTTTTTTTGTGTGCTTCTGGTAGGTAGGCTCAGATGGTGGGAGATTCATAGTTTTTAAATTCATGCCTTCTGTAAAAAGCTACCTGCGTGGATGTGATAGCACATCACTGAGACAACAAATTACATTAACAGTAACTTGGTTAGGCTGTAACAAGGAATCCTTAAAGAGTACAGGTCTACTGAAGTTTGTTCATTGCAATTTAAACTGAGGCATCCTACTTAGAGCTGTGGAATGTCAATATGACCTGGCCTCAGTAGATTAAGGTGAGCAAAAGTTGACAGTGTTTTTCTTGTAAAAACTTCCGTAATCTTGCTTTTCCAAAGAGAATGCTTTTTTCTAGCTTTTTAAGTGATGCCCATTATTAATTAACTAATTTAAATCCAAAAATTTTGCTTTTATGTTTACAAAAAATCTGCACTATGAAAATTGGTCTAATCTGTTTTATAGCTGTATTTTACATCTCTAGCATATTACAATCTTTTATTCTCAGTGTCTGCTTTCTAGCTCTCTGAGCATATTTGTGTTTACATTTCCAAGTCATTCTCATTCCTCCTCCCTAACATGTATGTATCTTATTTACATTATGAATCTCGTCTCCTATGCCCCCAGCCCCTTCTTTTGCTGCCCCTCTTAACCTCCTCACATTTTCTGTGTTGTATACTGACTTCCACTCTCCCTGCCTTTCCCTAGCCTAGCTACTCCATTTAGATCCATTACCTGTCCACATTTTAATCCTTACAAATGAGCTTTGCTCTTTTCACTCAGCCCTGGGGACCCCACCCTGAGTCTTCAGATTCCAGCTGCCCTCTAATCCTTAGCTGTGGTAGCTGCCTTTGAAGTATTGCAGCAGCTGTTGTTACAGATTCAGAGGTGCCTTTGCTGTCTGTAAGGCCTAAGTTCCACAAGGCTGAGCAGAAAGGTCAAAGATAATTCTGGAGGATTAAGCAACCTGGAAAGAGGGGGTAGACTCTGCCCTAACAGAAGGCAGGGGCTATCTGGCGACTGAAGCAATAGAAACAAATTTAATCAGAGCTGTGGAGTGGGAAGGCAGGCAAGCCATCACCATGTATCCGATATCCTTCTGAGAGCATATTTCATTTACTGCTGATCCACATGATTCACGTACAGTTGAATTAAAGCATGTGCCATGTAAATCTATCTGAAAGTCTCTTGCAAAGTGAGAAAAAGTGGTTGAAAGCATTTTGGCAAATAGTAATGAAATTAAATAATGCAACGCTTGCCAGAAGCGAGGCCAGTTTGCAGAAGCATTGATGCATATGCTTAAATTCTGTGACATCAGAGAGGTGTAAGCATTTTCTTTCCTGAAGTTGAGGTCAAATAAAGGAAAGAAACTTGTTCAGGCCCTGATCTTGCACAGATTTACAGTGGTGAAGTGATCTGCTTGCTCAGAGCTGTATAACTAATCATTTTGGTAACAGCTCTATATCCAAAGATTGTTTTTAAGCTTACTCGCTACTACAGTCAGTCTTAAGTGATGTCATGGATACCAATACACTTACATTGTGTCTAATTAAATATTAGATTACAAGTGCTTTCAAAACATGTATTTGAAGGATTATTTTATAGATACAGCTTTTTCTTAGTAGTTTTAAAATTTAGTCTTTTTCATAAACAGCAGTATTAAGATATTTTCCCTTATGACCAACTGTTTTGAGTGCCAGAATTCATGGTGAGTTCATGATCTCCTCTCTGAATATGTTGTTCTTTGACAGTTCATAAAAGTTATGAAAACACATGAGGCTTCTTTTTAACCAGAATAACCTCATATATAGTTTTAAAGGACACATACAGGGTCATAAGAAAAATATAAAATGTTATTTTTTGAGGAATTTGAAAATTGTAGAATTGCAGGTGCTATCAATCTGCAGCATTAAGCATCTAAATACAAAAAAAAAATCTGATCCATAAAACACTGTTTGAACTTAACTGGAAGTAAACAGCTATTGGATCAGATGCCTTCTTCCAAATGCAAAGCTAGTTTTTATTATCCCACTGGCAAGTCCACCTGATAATGAACCTGGTAGCCAATATTTTACATTAATTTTATAATGAAAAAGGCCTAGTTATATTTTAAAATTGACTATACTTTTGCTTTTCTGATGATAAATTAATTGAAACTATATTTTTTCTTTATATATCTTACTTGTGTTAGGATTGCTTTTTCATAAAAGAAAGTTTGTAGTCTTTGTTTCATGTTACTCATGACCTTTTCATACAAGTTGTAGTACAGAATGTTGTTTAGAAGGTATCCCCATTACATGTGCTGTAAAACCACTTAAATCAGGCGAGGCTAAACTTTGAAACATCTTCTACTTCTTGTGACTCTCTAGGCCTTGAAAGATTAAAGTGGAAAGAGGAATGTTAGAGGGAACCAGCGTTGTGAATTTCGTAGTTTACCTGTTCGCCTACAAATGCAGAAAATCACACTGGAAGAAGCTATTTGCATTAAATTCTTAAATGATCTGAGACCAAAGATATAGTTGCCACTGGGAAGAGCAAGTGGCATTGAAGCCCTGTCAATACATGCCTCTGCTATGGTTGAAAAATTGCTCTGAGCTTACACGCAGCTTTAGTTGATCGGAAACAAAACAAAAAATCCTCCCCTAAGTTTGTCTTCCACCCTTTCAAAATAAATCTTGATCTGTCTAATTAAAATGGTACTGTACTGTTCATCTTTTGTCATTGACAGGAGACTAAAATGCTTTCCCTTAGCATAATTAACCATTCTATAACCATCAGTTGTTTTCAGACCAAAAAAAAAAAAAAAAATATTTAAATACTCGCACTCATTTCTCACAGTAACTTAAGAGTTTTTGTGATGGTTAGATGTACTTAAAGCATCAATGACTTTTATAGAAAGTATATTTAAAGAGCTACTTTCTTTTTTCTTCCAGAATTTTAATATTATTTTCCCAAGCAAAGAAGTTACTCTGCCATGTTGTAGTTGCATTCCTCTCAGTTAAAGAACTTGTATGTAGCATATCATCCGATTTCTTTAGGCCGTCTTTATTCATAAGCAACTCTTAAGCAGTTAAAATTTCAAAATGTCTGAATGATGCTGAAAAGAAAAAGCCAAAATTTATCCAGACTTGTGAGGGAGTAGTAATGGCATACATATAAGATTAAAATACCAGTCAAGCTAATTACCCATAGGAAGCAAGTTTATACTCTGATTTCAGGTACTATGAATAGAATGTGATTAGAATTTAATGTGCTACAGTTTTGTTTGCAAAATACACAGGTCCTATATAAAACTTCTTTTTATAATACACTCTCTAGAAGCCTTGGGGATCCCTGTTTAACTTGCAAATGCCGAAGTTTGATCTTCCCCAAATAGAAGATAGTGAAGCTCCTGAGTTCCATAAACTGATTTCTTTTTTCAGCTTCCCATAGAGAGATGACTGTTCAGCCAATTTAAACTTTTTTTTTCTTACTCCACTTCATCTTCGTTCATTTTGGCACTGATGGGGCTTTTGAACTGGAAGATGTCCAGTTAACTAATTGGCCCTTTGCCTTGTTTTATGTGGGCGTGATGTCAAGTGCTGAAATAACCAATTGATTGAAAACAATATTCTTTCAAAGGTTGATCAGAATCTAACCTAAAAAGGTACTCATTTCAGGTTTGTTTTGTATTCATGCTACAAAGAGTTCCTTATCCTGGTGGACAAGCCTCTGAGAATATACATTTGAGGTCAAGAGCTTATGTTTGCTCAGGTACCACATTTGGAGCACTGAGTTCTAGAGGAAATAGTTAGAAATCCAGATTTTTTTTTTTTTAATTTCACTTTCAAGGCTTTTCTCTACCTCCACTCTCCAATATGATATTTGCAATCAATATTTTAATATTAATTTAAGTCCATGTTTAAAAAAATGAATCACGGTAGCTAGATGTTACTTAAGGAAAATTTTAAGGATGAATGGACAAAACTGCTTATGTTGCATCACTAGTGTAGGAGAAAATGTTTAATATTAATAGTTATCTTTACTAGTCATGATCCACTGATATCATAGTTCTTAATTTTCACTTGTTTCTAATATTTCTTAGAATGATAGTGATTATAAATACCAAATGATTTTAACTAATCTGTGCCTCAGAAAAATGGATCCTTCAAACTATTTCAGGCAAACATTTTTTTCTTTACCAGCAAAACTCCCATTTCTGTCCTTTCCTGGCCTGATCCATACCAGGTAGCTTGCAAGATCATGACCTACTAATCCTTTTTGATTTCTGGTGAGCTTTTAAAAACAAAGTAGACCTAGAAACATCAAAGGAGGGTTTTAAAAGAGACACAGGATGCCCTGAGAAGTAAATGTTTCTTTGGAAAGCATTCTGTGCTTTAGGAAAAGGTGAATGCTGTGGTTCAATATTATTAACCAAAAGCACTTAAGCATGTGTTCAAAATTAAGCACATACTTAAGTTCCCTCAAAATTAAGCACATATTTAAGTTTCCTTGAAGTCTGTAAGATTTAAGTACACACTTGAAGTTAAATACATTGTGGCATGCTTTACTGATGCAGAAATTCTGAGTCCATTGAAATAAATGCCTTTGCAGGTAAAGTTCATTTCAATACTTTTCAATAAAGAAAGTATTGTTTCTTAAATTTACTGTTTATTGTGAAGGATATAATTTAAAGCTCCTCCCAAGTTAAAAAGAAAAAAAAAAAAGAAAAAATATTTTTTTCCTATATTAATTTGTCTTCCTGACGCTTTCTCCTAGCATGAACAATACAGAAGTTGCAAATACAAAATTTGAAATTTGGTCCAGTTGTGTAGTCAGAGCATTTGCTTGTAGTTTGGTGGACTGCTGTTTTTGGAAAAAATGTTCTTCAGGCCCATCATAAACCAGAAATGGAGAGAAGAGTGTGAAGAAACTTGGTGTAGTTAAGTCTCATTGAAAACTGAATACTGAACTAATAGTGCAGCAAAATTTATCAAGCTCCCCTTTGTAGAGTCTGAGTTGCAGATCTGACATGGAGGATAAACTAGGGCTGGTCCTTTTTGCTCAGATTTCGGGAGGTATTTGATCACCATCTTGGAAAAAATGAAGTGTGATTTCTGGATATATTCCAGTATTTGTCAAAGAATGTTGAGGCAATGTTTAACTGCATAATGGAAACTGGAGAGAAATTTTGACATCTCACTCATCAATCCAATTGCTTTTTTATCTCCCCACTGTCTTGGAAAGAGAGCAAAGTGTAAACCAACATTTGGCATAAATCCGCTGTCTGTGCCATTTAGCAGCAATCTGCATGTAATTGGTAACAATTATACAGACAACCCATTTATAAAAGTGAGTGAGCTCACAACCCAGCATAAACTACAAAAAACCTAATCATATCCCCCAGGAATCACACACTGATGTAAGAAAAGAAGTGGAAGTCTTTTGGTTTAACCTCTTTCCTAGTTCTATCACCCAGAAAGTCAGGGATGCAAATGAGGCTCTACTTGACAGGTTGCCCATTCTCAGATTAAAAGTACAATTTGCATTTGTGGCAATTAAAATTGAAGTATTATTGAGAGTCTTATGAGAGTGCTTCTTGCCTGATTTTTCCATGTAGTTCTAGTAATATTAAAGTAAGTATATAAGTAAACCTCTGAAAATCTTTTTGGTTTCAATTTGCAAGATGGAGTTTAAATCTGTTTCCATACAGTCAACCGATGAGTAGATAAGGTAGTTTTCTGATCTCTTCAGTCAATCCTAATACTGGGGACTGAGATGACAGTCAGCGGTGACGGTGAAGTGCTGCAGAACGTGCTTGGAGCAAGTTCAGCCAGATTGTACAGTCACGGAAGCGTAAGTTAATCAACTGAGATGCCATTACTTTGATTTGTACGCAGGTAACCAAGAGCTGAATTTCTCCCATTGTATGTATGCTTCCCATTCCAAATAAATTTGGTATATATTTTGTTTTTCCTTTTGGTGAACACAGGTGTAAGTCTTGTTTTAGACCTAATGCAAGAGTACATGACAAGAGCACTGTCACCAGTTGAGCAATTAAAGCATACAGCTGTGCTGTTAAATTATACCTATACTGTCTGCTCATGTTGCTATCTCCAGATATACTGCAAAATGATGAACACATGCAATTTAGCCATGTTAAGAGAGTTCTATTAAAGTTAAAATGGAGGAAAACACAGTGATTAATACTGGGGAGTGGAAAAAAACACAGTCTAGCGACATAATAGACTCAGCAAAAATGCTACAATTTCAAAGTGTTTTGTGCTTATATGTATGTCTCCATGCTGGTACAAATTATGCGTGTGAAAGAAGGCTGTGTTTAGAGTCTATACAGGGCTTTTTGTATTGCTCAAGTTCCATATAGATCTGTGCAGCAGCAATGTGGTAAGGCAGACAAATTCTGCACAGGATCAGCTCGAGAACTGGGCTATAGGTCCTACACTTTATCCTAAGTCCTGTAACTTCTTTTGTGCCTAGACATTTCCAAGTGACTACTCATAAATGATTGCTACCCTCTGCACACATGAATCCTTGTTGTTAATAAGTGTCTCTCTGTGGGCAGATTTTATGGCTTCTGTAAACTGAAGTTCAGGTTTTCTGAACCAGATTCTTAGTAATTTCCAATTTCCTAGGTTGGATTAGCAAGGATGAGGCCAAACCTCACCCAAAAAAGAATGTTAATTCCAATGTCTGTTTTATGTCTGAGGAGAAACTGGAGGTACTGCACTCAAAGTGTACTTTGAAATATTTTTCTGGACAAGCAAGCCCAACAACTTTGTACTTTTACTGACAACTGGAACTGGGAACAAGTGTAAGAGACAAAAATCTGCTGAATCATGGCACAAGCATTTGCAACCCTAAATCTGCACATTCAGGCAAAATATTTATGTTGTCAATATAAATATGTTAGATTATGGTAACTGCAGGGTCCATGGAGATCCCCAAATCCTTACCAATCATCTAATGCAGGTAAAATTGTCTCTGTCATTCAGCATATAAAAAGAAACTTTCCTGTGGGGTTGCAGAAGGCCACATGCAAGCTGAGTTCTTAGAAGCCTCATGATTTATTTCCAGATATGAAGCTAACCACAGCTATGTGCCCTATTAGGTTTGAATCATCAATGGGGATTTTAACTGGAAAGAAATACGAAAAGGTAAGGGGGACTTGTTAGATTTTAATTTACATGCTGAAACAGCATTTTGTATTTACTTACATTTCTCTTGGAAATTTACAGAGCCAGAGACTATGGCAGATTGTCAAACTTTGAAAATTTCATCCAATATAAAAATGAATTATTCTCCAATATAAAAAAGGTATTCTGATTATGTTTGCTGAATCTGATTCAGCTTTGAGGAAGTCTGAACCCGGATCTTTGTTCAGTTTTCTGAATAATACTCAGTATGATGCAGTATCTGTAAAAAGAGGATGATAACATAGATGATGGAAATTCAGATCATTGTCATTTTGAGGGAATTCTTTTGATTTAACAAAAGAAAGATTAAACTTTTTAGTATTCTGTCCCTTTCCCTAATTATTGTAGTAAAAAGCAAGTAAAGAAGTTAACAAACTTCTTTATGCTACAAAACTTCTTTAACTAAAAAAGGAACTGTTAATATTTGTAGCTCATACTATTTCAATGTGTTTTTGTTTTAGCACATATTGGAGCTCTGAGGTCCTTAGGTTTTTTTAACATGGTTGTTTCAACTACCATTTTTTTCTGATCAGCTCAAACAGGATTCATTTTCTTTGGAGCCTCTTTGCAGTTCTGCTCCTCCATCAAGCAGGTAACGTATAACTGAATATTTCTATATCCTTATCTTCCACGTGAGCATGAAAGCTCTAATATACAATTTCCAAGGCAAAGTTAGGGTTGGAACTTAGCTCTGTCTCAGGCCAGACTTAACTTATTCTTGCAAGTTCACATGCACACACCAAAGTTCCCTTGGTGCATGACTATTTTTCTTGCTATGTTTGATAGTGGGACATTATACTGCTTACACACGTGTCTGTGTATATAAATACATATAAATGTGCATACACAAATGTACCATATAGTCATATTGATCTTCTAGAAGCTGATGGGATGGAGGCTTTCATACAATGGTGAGGTTGGAAGGGACCTCTGGAGATCATCTAGTCCAACCCTCAGCGTAGCCCGTACGGGGATTGAGCCCGCGATGTTGGCATTAGCAGCACCATGCTCTAACCAACTGAGCTAAACCTGCACTCCAAAAGCAAAGGTTTAGATAGATGTCAGATTCTCTCCTTACCCGTTTATAACTGCTGTTTTCACTGAAATGTTTCAGTACTGCTAGATCATGTGGCTAAAACTTAGAATATTTTATAATAATACTATAATAATAATAAATATTTCCATCGATAGGCTATGTTAGCTACATTGATATAGTAAATTAAGCAGCTCTGGGGAATGTTGCTGCACACTGGAACATGATTGTGTACAGTGTTATGGTGTAGAAATGACATGGCTGCTTGGAGCTCAGTTTCTACTTTTGATTACTTGATGCAATTAAGAGCTGATGTGAGAAACAGTGATGGCTGGAGAATAATTATGGAAACTAGCTTTTGTCATTTCTCCAAAACAGAGAGGTAGGATGTACCAGCAGTGTCAACCTACAGTATTTCAAATTGTCCCTCTAATCCACTGTCACTCTGGCAGCACAATTATTTGTGTGGCCATGGTAGAACCTGGACTAGGGAAATGATCCAACTTAAAAGATGTGGAACGTAAGCATGAGAGAGTCAGTTTTTATTAGAAAGCAGGATCCCCTCACATATTCTTTCAGCATAACTGTGGGGACAGTGAGCTGTGGCACACAAGTACCATCAGTCAGTATTTCTATACCTTAGTAAAATGTGAAGATTTTTGAGACCTGCATTCTTCAAGCTGTACAAAACCTGCAAGCAAAAGTGACCCTTTTCTCATCTTTCTCACTACTTTCTCACCTTCCTATGACATATCACCTACAGAAAGTCATTCTGCAAACACTTCCTTTCCTGGGCTCCCAGATTCTCAGTTCACCTTTATGTTGCTATTAATGACTGAAACACCCTGGATACTAACAATTTTCAAGACTTTCCCCTTTCTCACTTCTTCACTCCATAAAATACATGCTTTTAAAAATCTCGGTAATGAAAGATTATTAGCTCAAGTTTCAAATGACCAGCCCCTCCTCTTCTGTACTTGTACAGTGGTTTGTTTAAACAGCAGAGGAAAGGGAGAGGAATACACTGTGGTGCCCTTTCAGCCTATCTGAAGTCTGTTGCAAAGAAATAGTTGACATTCCTCTCTGGGTGCCTCTCTGGCACTCTTTTTGTGAAAGGAACAGTTGGTGTTTTTAACATACCTGGATTTTCTCTTCTTCTATGCAATGGTGAATAAGTTATGAGGGAGTGTAACTTAAAGACAACTCTATACTTTTTGGAAGTTTTCTTGTGTAGTGCTGCCTCTGGATCAAAAAGCTTTTATTTATGAGAAAAGTGTGCACTTGGTGTATGGTTGCAACTGAAGCTAATGCAATTGTGCCTGCATGCACCAGAGCTGATGTTGCCCCCTAGTCTAGAAATCAGAATCCTTAGGCATAGTCTGTTAATTTATATTTGATAGTGTAAATTTCCTGCTTACTCTACGTAATGATAAACATTTAGTCAAATCATCCATTTATTATTTCTCTTTGGCAAAAAGTGCTAGAACCCTAATTCCTGAGGCACGATGCTGTTCAAACACAGAAACAGGTGATGGCCTCTTCCAGAAGGAGCTGGCATCGTCATTAGGAGTTAGAAGCCTAATGTGGATGCAGAAAGATAAGGCTGAGAGGAGGTAAGGTGCACATTTAGCACATCTTAGACAGCAAATGGCAATCTTTGCAGGTTGGCTTTTGCCAAAGGCAACAGCTCAGGAGATTTGTTATTCTGTTTATTCTGTTTGTTATTCTGTTACGGACCTGTAGTAATATCTTAGGTCCACTATCTGTTGTGTGTTGAGATTGCAAGACTTTTTTCTCTTCAAGCCCAGATTAATGCTTTTAATTATTATTACTGGAAGCATAATAAGGTTGGATTCTGTCCTTCATCTGAAGGTAAAGGTGTCTTTTTGAAAGTGTTATAAACATAAGCAGTACAGCTAACTGGCAAAAAAGCAGGGGCTCCTTGATCCAAGGTTGTTTCCACACTAAGCTTGTCTGGCCTTCAGAACATTTGCTAATTGTTAATAAACAGTAGACGTGTAAAGGACTAAGGGCTTATCCGTGTAGCTATACGGTACTTAATCTGCTACTTAAGAGTCAGGAAATTGATTTCATAATAGTTGGACTCCTGTCCTAGGCAACTAATTGGTTACTCTTAACACTCAGTCGTTGACCTTTCAAATTATAATTTATAAAGGAATTTAGGTCTGATGATGCTTTAAAATATTTTAGATCTTTCTTTTTATCCAGACCAGCTGAATAAATGTTCTAAAAAGTCACTGGGATTTGATGAAGCTGAAATAAACCCAAGCCCACTGTTTTTTGTGAATGTGCTGCTAAGAAATTTTTAACTTCAGATATTTTACTTTTCTTGAAGTTGCAGATAGGAAAAATTTATCTGCTTTGGTTTCTGATCTTAGAGGGTACTTAGCACTTTCTCTGAGGATTGGGTGTTCCTGGTTGCTTTCAGATCTTCAGAAACTCGCATTACAGAGGTGGTTCTTCTATGATTTATTTGATTGGAGAAAAAAAAAAAAAGAAAAAAGAAAAAAAGAAAAGCCTCACACCTCTAACTGGGATTTGTTGCCAGAGATGATCAGAGAAGATTGGTACTGCTACGCTTTCATGGTGTCATTTGGTGTCTTATAATGCAGGTCTATTTTTTCATGGTTAAACAGAGCCTGCAGAATGCAATACAGAGAAACACAGGCTTTAAAAAGGGAGTTAATTTTTGTGCTTTAACTGACTTGCTCATCAATGAAGTTTGCTTCTCAACATGCAGGACTGTGTTGATTTGATTGCCAAAATGTGCATTAACATGAGAAAATTCCTGGGTAATTTTTACCGTTAGTGCAGAGAAAAGTCTAACTTCGTGTTTAAGCTAGTTTAAATTAAAAAAAAAAAAAGTCTTGAGGTATAATTTAATGTTACTGTCACAAAAAGTTATATTTGCAAAGTTAGCATATTTTTAACAGGGTCAGATTGTGTAATATATTTTGGGGCTTTTTTAGAGGGAGAGGAGAGTAGAAAATTCACAGAAATAACACATTTCTCTACAACTGCTAAAATTACCTATTTTGCATGAGATTACCCTTTGTTCCTCAGAAGGTTTTGCTGGGGACTGACCCTTTAAAGGTTGCAAAATGACATGTCCCTACCCTTGAAAGGGACATTTGCAGGTGAGTGCTTCCCTCTCCTAGGTGATGATTTTAATCCCACGTGTTCTTCTCTCGTTCAAATTCCTTTTCCCTAGGAGCTGGTATTTTCCTGTGTCAAAGCTATAGGCAGAGCTGCCTCAACTCCTACAAAGATCCACCCAGTGTTCCCCGTTCCAATTTCCTTCATTCAGTTCCTAAAAACTTTGCTAACCTTCAGCTGTTTGAGCTGACATTGCTCCTCCCAAGTGTGCCCACAGGAATCAGAGAGGAGTTTCATCAGAAGGGGTTCGAGGAAGTCAGGAGAGAAACTCGCCCTTTTTTGTCAGTTATGACATGGATGGAAACCTCATCATTAGCCGGGGTCTTGGTGTGGCTCAGGCCAAGAGTACGTGATGATCTGGGTGGCTGGGGCGTGAGAAACCCAAAGACAGCAGCCTGCCAAAGACATTGGGACCAAGAGGAACGATAGAGGATGAAGGCAGGGGGGTTGTGAAAATAAATGTGTGGTGAAAGCACTCGGTTTCTACGGTAACGGACAACACAAAGTAGCCTACTGAGGAAATGAAATCTGTCCTCGCAGCAAGGTTTTCAGTCGGGTGCAGTAAATAAAAGATTGTGCCACACCTTTCTCAGTGAGGGAGAGAGAAAACGGCCAGTGCCTGGGGGAGGGTCTCTGCAGGAGAAAGAGTAAGTGCTCTCATAATTAGAGCTGGTGTCAGGATCCATATGCCCAAGCAGTCAGCACTGTGCTGCAACATGCAACCTTAGCTCTGGCATTTTGCTAACTTTACAGTGTTTTTTTTTTCTTTTTTTTTTTTTTTTTTGGGGGGGGGTGGGGGTTGAATTTTTTTCATTCTTTTTTATGGCTTTTTTTGAATTTATATATATGTCCTGGGCTGGAGCCAAGGCTGCAGTGTGACAACTAGTAGACTTTAAATCAAATTATCTTGCATCTAAATTGAGTTTTCAGTTAGACTGAACTACCAACTTTATAAAAATATACCTTTTTAGCTGCTTAAAATATTTCTCTCAAGATTATTGCAAGTTACCACAAACAGATTGTGTTCTGAATTTATTCATATGTTTAATGTTCAACCAGTAATCTGTGTAAATTCATTTTTAGTCTGCATCTTTTTCATATGGTTGCTACAAGTTATTTATGTCATATAATTTTGCACATTATTCTTTCTGTTTCCGTATGGAAAGCTTAAGATTGAAAAATGTGCTGTCTTGTTCTCTGTTTCCAAGTTGCCTGAAGATTTGTAACCATTACTTCTATACTGTAAAATAAGAGCTTTTTTCCTGAGAATAGAGCTTGACTGCCGGTGTCCGTGGTTTACGTGAGGTAGGAGCGCTCTGCTAATGCTCCTTGTTAGGTGGACAGACTAGTCTCATGCCCCTTTCTGCTCTTATGCTGTACTTGCCCTAGATATACGTGCGGTGTTTGCACTTTCTGCTGCGAGCGCCTTCATTCATGGGCGTTCGCATTGTTCTCCACAAGTCTCTCGAGGAATGTTTTGCTGACACGAGCACTTAAAATCTGTGTCTTGCTTTTGATCCATGCCTAGTCCTACTGCCGGCTCCCCATGAGCAGTAAGGCATGAACATAAGTGCTAACAGGATCAAGGCCTAAGTACACAAACAGGGTGGCAAATACCAGTGGAATGAATCAACAGAAGAAACAATTGACAAGGGAATAATATTTGCAAATAGATTTTGATGTATTTGCCTAACACTGTTAAATAAAAGATTTGGAAAAATAACTGCTCTGATTATCTGACAAGTGAGCAAAATTGCCAGTAGGACCATTTAAGCTCAGAATTAGTCAGTCATAGCAGACTAAAGGGTAAAAGATTAAAGTACTAATGCTAAATGCCAAAAGTAACTGCAGATTAAAAAAAAAAAATCTATTTTCTCTCTTTGGCCTCCTTGCTCCTCCTCATCAGGTATTGATTTTGATTTTATTTTAGATAATCTTTAAGACATCAAGAGCATTAGGACTTTATGGCCTTAGAGTGCTAGCTCTGCCTTTTACACTGAGGATAAAAGATCTTGCCATTGAAGTATATTCATGGGTAAGGAAGGACCCCCCCCCATTTTTAAAATGGAATAAAGCTCAAATGTTTTCAAATATTGGCTTCAATAAATTAAGTTTGAAAATGCTTTGGATCAGTTTTCTTTCCTCTTGAGCTTTATGTCAGCCTTGAGGAGGATGCTACTAACTCAGAGACGGATGGAAAGATACATTTAACAAATGAAAGATTTAAATGAAATTCTCACTCCCACCCAATTCTTTCTACACTACATAGTGTGGATTGTACTGCATGTGCTCCGTGGAGCACTGACAGTGCTCCTATTTACTTCTGGAGCAGGTTGTGCAGAGAGGTTGTGGAGTCTCCTTCTCTGGAGATCTTCAAGGCCCGCCTGGATGCAACCCTGTCTAACATGCTCTAGGTGATCCTGCTGAGCAGGGAGGTTGGACTAGATGATCTCTAGAGGTCCCTTCCAACCTTGCTGATTCTGTGATTCTATGATTTTTATGTCAGTCAGACATTCTTCCTATGACTTCTCTCATTTGTGCTGGTATAAGAGTAAGAAATACTATTTGTCATTCCAATGCATCTCATCTTAAAAATATATTGTGACAGAAGCGCGGTGGCATGCTCTGCTAGTAAAGAAGGCTCTATTTGGAAAGTTATCTCAATACTGAATGCATGAGGCATTCTGCTACAACATACTGGTATTGCTTACTCTTCCAGGGTGTGGGGGAGACAGATTTTCTTCTTGCTGAGAGGATTCAGGCTGATCTGTAGAAAGATGGCATTAGTCAGCTGATCAGCAGCATCTTCTCTCCATACAAGGCAGCAACTCTGGCTATTTCTACAGGTCTTGCAAGAACTTAGCTAAACAGGAGCCCTTTCCCTGGTGAGATCAACAGTTTATCAGCTGCTTCATGCCCCAGTGGGAGAATCCCAGGGAGTTCCCTGTGGGTGTTGTTGCTTTGAAGGCTTCTTTTTGCATGGCCAGGTGGGCATGTAATACTGCTGAGAACAGAAAAATGGTAACATGGTGACCTTCTGCAGACAGTCTCACTTCAACTACTGTGTATTTTGATTACTGAGGGAGTAGAGCAGTGAGTTTACTTTTCCTTCTGAAGGCTGCCTGGGAGGTTCACGTTGATCTAAACTGAAAGACATTTAGTCTATATACCCAGAGCCATTGTCACATAGCTACTGTAGGTGCCAAACTCATCCACTGTGGTTTTCACAGTGTCAAAGCTCAAGAGACCATGGAGCAATTCAGGATCCCTAGCCAGGGCTGCCTCTTGAGTAGGTCAACAGTGACACAGTCCTCTTTCCTGTACAGCACAAAGTGTCTGTTGGAGCCTTCCTCAGAATAACACCATCTCTCCATGCTAGGTTTTGTTTTCATATCAAAATTTACTTTTTTTTTTTTTTTTTTTTTTTTAGTGCTGATGGAAAATATGAAATCGAGGAAGTGTCTCTGCTTTGAAAGTATGCTGTGGTGATAACAGTGGTGTCTGCCCTTTCGGGAACTTGGCTATTTGCTTGTCAGTGTTTGTGAATTAAGTTGTTGTAGTAGAGAGCTATGAAAATTTTTACATGAATAAAATGATTGAATAAGATTGATTATTTTTAAAACTAGCCTTTCTTTGTCATAGGTATGAAAGCTGGATCATTAATATTCTGTATATAGTAGATATTTTTATGAGGAAAGAAGCTATTCCAATTAAGATTTACAACTCCTTTGTCTGACTTTGTGAAACAATATTAATTTCTCTAGCTACTGCCTAAAAGAAAACATGTCACTGTTGATTTATAGCCTTTGGTCAAATACTCACATAGAGTTTGATCCATCTGCTAGATTGTACATTTTTTTTAGAAAGATTAATTGGAGCATGTAAATTACATCTTGTTGAGATTTCTCCTTGTATAACTATACATCTGTCAAATAGATAATTACGCTGATTAAATTTGTCAAAGAAAAAAATTCTAACTAGAAGTATGAATAAATGTTTTGTGCTGCTATAGCAATAAAAATCTTCAGTTGTGGCAACAACTTAGCATAGAATTTTCTCTACTTAACAGAAGGGGAATACTTTCATGAAACTGCCTATGAGATTTTTCAGAAATTAAAGTATTTGTCTTAACAAAATGCAACAAATATCTTAGTTTCATGTTTTCTCTAAGTTTCTCTTGGCTCATATAGAAATACAGTGCTTTGAACAAAAGGTTGTTCACCTGTTTTCTGTAATGATATGTTCAGGTGTGTAATGTCAAACCTGTAGTAGTAAATGTTACACAGTAGTGAGTTTGTAGACTGAATTGTTATATTTATTTAGGGAGCAATAGAGTCCTTAACTAATAGCAGAATATGAAACAATAGGAATCTCTTAGGGTCTCATATTTTATGGAAAGCAGATGGAGCTAATAGGCCCTTGCATAAAGTCTAACTCCCTAAAGACTGATCTAAACTTCTCAGCAACTGTTTAATGCATATTGAAATTTGCTACCATGAAATAATTTATTTATCAAACAAATATTAAAAAAGATTGGTTCCAAGTGAGGAGAGAGTACATATGGGGCTTTAAATTGGATGTATAGTTTTGTCACTTGCAAAGAAGTACTGGGGAAATACGGCATGAATGTGCTGAAGCGCAGGAGTGTGGTGGGCGTCCAGAGACCAAGAAGAAGGACAGAGCCAAATCCGTCATTGGTTAAACCTATTTGACTTTTGCTTTCAGCTTCAGTCCTAGACCCACTATGGCATCGTAACTAGTGCCAACTACAACCAAGGATCAGTAACTGAGCAAAGGGTAGGAGCTGATATCGATCTGGTTTCATTCAAACACTGTTTCTTTGTGAGAATCAGAAACAAATCTTTCCCTTTTACTTAGTATGGGCAAGAACATCTCTCCTAAAGGATCATTATTTTAAGTATGAATTTAATCCAAAAATGAAAAGATCATTCTGTTGAGTAGTGAGAAGGTGAGGCAATAAAGTATACGATAACTCCAGAGAGGTTGTGGAGTCTCCTTCTCTGGAGGTTTTCAAGGCCCGCCTGGATGCAGCCCTGTCTAACATGCTCTAGGTGACCCTGCTGAGCAGGGAGGTTGGACTAGATGATCTCTAGAGGTCCCTTCCAACCTTACTGATTCTATGATTCTGTAATAATAACTACCCACTAACAGCACAGATCTGAGTTCTTTATACATTAATGTGAACAATTCCAGTAAACTGCAGTGAAACTACTTACGGTAGCAAAGTATTTGCTTACACATTGTGGCTGTGTTGATTTGTTCTGTTGCCATGTCTTTACATTTCCTGTGTCTCATATAGCTGTAAAGTGCTCTGTTGTTTGTTCTCATTCTTCACAGATTTTCTTTTCTTTCTTTTTTCTTTTTTTTTTTTGAAATAACACTGTATTGATTGCAAAAATGTTTTTAAAATATTTGTCCGTAAAATTCTAGGTTCACCATGAACACAGTTCAGCCAGTTGAAAATCTCAGTATATGTCTGTTGGATGCCTCTAGAAAGTGAGGATACAACTATTCTCTTGGGCAGATATGTGAGGAGAAGCTCAAATGATTCTAGCAATTTCTAAGGATCAGGCACTAAATGTGCAAATTGCACTAAGTGTGCAAAAATCTACAAATTTCAGTGGGAATTAGTATAGAATTTTGGACACAGATAAACATCATTATGGAACAGACCCTAGATGAATTCCAGAGAAATGTCTAAAACAGAGAGTGCAAACATGTCAGATCTTTAGGTATCTTAAATTTTGATACATGCATAACATGAGCTAAGTAAAAATAGTGTTATAAAATAGATTTTTATTTAGCTGTTTAATGTACCTTAAAAAATGGTCATCTTATGTTTCTGATGTGTTAAGACAATTTTAGATAACTGATCCAAAGACCACAACCCCCAAATTATTCTTATAGAAGAATAAGAGATTCTTCTTTTTGGATGCTCAGAAAACTTTATTGATTTTTACTATAGTTCAGTGCTGGGAATGGTATGTTCTGTTTAGTCTTCTAATTAGTTTTCAACAAAAACTTCAAGAAAATTGCTCAAAATCCTGTCGCTGTCTTTAAGTGACATGCTCTTCTCAGGGCCAATTTTTCCATAGTTTACTTTGACACTGGAGTGACTCCATCTTTGACAGTCTAATGATTTGTTGTAATTTGTCTTCATCTTTTGAGTAAAATCATGCTTACTGAAATGCCATGTCAAGGATATGTCTGACCCAATCTGTCTCTTAGACTTGTGTATGTGGAATATCCATAATTCCTAGACTATTATTTTATTTTTATACAGAATTCAGGTGTTTGCAGTTCACTTGCTTGTAGTTCATGGCATGCTAAAATTTGATCTTGCTGAATTACCTCCCAATCATGAATTGCTCAACACTATTTCTGGATAGAAGAACAGAAAAATTGAAGTCAATTGGGTTTTTACAGTAAACTTGAGGAAAAACTCAACTTCTAATAAAAAAAAATAACTATGACTAGATTATTTCAATGTGCCTAACAGTATATTTAAGATAAATTAGTTATTTTTAGTCCTGTCTATCATAAGGAATTTTACATGACAGCTAGCTGATGAGGCGTATATTGGCATTCTTTGGTGTAACTGAGACGACCCTTCCTTGTTTCTAGTCTTTACAGTCCCTTCTAATCTGACAGCTCAACAAAGGTGACCAGTTTCTTTGGCTTTTAGAAGAGTTCAGGTGATCTAAGCCCAACAGCTGTGTGTTTTCTCCCACGAACATCTGGCACTCATTGTGGTATGTATTGTTATATGTTTTGTTTTACATGTGCCAATACTGCCTTAAAGCTACTAGAAGAACAAAGTTTATTTTGGCTGAGTAGTCAACTATTTAGAATACACAATAAATTAAAACCGCTCATTTCCCTCAAAACTCCTACAGCTGTTTTGATAAGTTATAAAGCAAAGAGGAAAACCTAGACATGACTGTGACTATAAGATGGATTCTCTGATGCATCTGCAGTGGGCTCACAGCTTGGGTGGTTGCAGGTCACATATATAAAACAAAAAGGATCATTTCACACTGGTATCCATCATTAGTAGTAACACAGGACAAATATTAATATTAGTGAAATCAAAGCTCCTTGAGTTTTAAATGGGCTAGTTATGTGTAATAAACTACTTAAAACATGATGAATAGCTTTAAAATTGTAGACTCTTCAGCAATTAAATGTCTGTTAAAGAAATTTCTGAATCTATTTAATCACTGGAATGGATTCTCCAAAATTCAAAGCATTAAGATGAATATGCTTGCAGCAGTAACTGCAAGTTACTTGACTGTTTGTTAAAATATGGAAGCTTTTCCTAAGCAATGCACATATGATAAATGGTTCTAGGGTATTCTTCCATATTACTAATAATGTCTAAATAATTTATAACTGTAACAACTTCTCATAGATTCTAACAGGGGTACTGAAAAGACAAATTGTTAGAACAAATAAGAATCTCCACAGAGATCATAAACTTGTTCAACTTTAAGCAATGAATTAAGCCTTCAGTCTAACTATGGTTCCTGAAAGAAAAAGATGAAGTCACCAAAGGTCTGCTAATGGTTCACGAAAGAGAAACTAGTCCAGTCTGTTCTGCAGATATTCACATTTAATGTCTCAGTACGAATTTATCTAATAGTCTGTAATGAAAACTGCAGGTGATATATTCTGTTGTTAGTTTTCACTCATTCATCGCAAGTTACAGAACTGCTCAATTCTGTGCAAAATGGAAACAGTCGGTTCCTCATTGAGTTTAATGCTTAAAGATGGAAAGAGTATATGCATTGGGAAACCCACTGGAAGGATTAAATTTCAAGTTATATTTTTAGACAGAAGAAGATGAAATTGATTCAGGAGTGAGAGTGGCATCATATTTATCATAAACTCTAGTTCTGTTTCTCTTTTATACAATGTTTCGTACTGTGCACTGGACCAACCATTCCAGAGCTATAGTGCCAGGAAGACTTGCATCTTTGGGTACAATCTAGTACAAAAAATGCAGCTTTGTATAATACAGAAGCCTGCCAGCAACTATATGTAGGAGGAGAAATTAGTTTGGGACAGTAGTATTTTTAAGGGGGTTATGCTCTTTTTATTTATGGTAGTGTGGGAAAGCCACAGTCAGAAATAAATATGAGATGGGACAGCTAGAAGATACTGCTGTCTGGGTGAATGAATGAGTTAGTTAAGTGGAGATGATGATGTCTAGTGCCTTGAAGGTAATGAGAAGTTTTTGTTGGAAATGCTTAGGATAAGGGTGTTAGGAGAAAACAGTAGTGTGTGTTTGTGTTTGTGTTAAATGCTCTGGAAGCGAGAGACATGGGAAAGTTGGTTGTGTTTTAAGTGTTCCTACATTGTACTTATGCTTTTGAAGCCATTATTCTGCCTCTTTGGGAAAAATATTTAGAAATATTTATGAACTATTCAGTGAACTTGATATTCAGGTCTAGAGCCAAAAAAAAAAAAAAAAAAAAAAAAGGAAATAGCAGTACTGTTGACATAGTTCAACCCTTGTATACTTAAACTGTAAACTCATGGAGAAAGAACTGTACAGGGATATGTTTGCACAGTGCCTGATACAGGGGATTCCTGGCTTCTGGATCTTATTATACTGCAAATAGCAGAAAAAGAAACGCTGCTGCATTACAGTCCCTGCATTTTAAAATTGTAGTTCAGACAGTCATTAAAACAGGATTTCAGTCTCTATTTTCACATGTACAATTTGAAATTAAGATCCTCAGAGAAGCTGGAGGAGGTATAGTTGTAGAGGACGCGGATGACTGGAGACCAGAGGCTGGACAGTCAGTGGAGGTGGGTAGGGAATTGGTTCTAGGTTTACAGAGCTGGTAGCATGCAACTCTAAGGCTGACCTTAGCACTCCTATGCTTCTCTCTTCAGTACCGGAATGTACCCTTGATCCCAGGAAGTAAACGTAAAGTAAGGCTAAAGCCTTATCTATTTTTTTGTGGCTGCTTTATTTAAGACGTACCTGAAATATTATACCAAAAGATACAGAATAGTATCTTTCTTATCTAGCAAAAAAAATTTTTTTCTAATGATAAGATGAATAGATAAAATCTTTGAGATAGCGCAATCAAGCTATTTATTTGGAATTTGTTCCTAAGTTTTTCCTGCTCTCCCATCTATAGAATTGGAAGAGAAGGACTTGCATTTTTGGTGCTGGGAAGATGTAAAGTAAATGTTTCCATGATAATATGCATTCTGGTCTTTCTGTGCAGCCTTGTTAAAAATCCAGCTTCTTCTGTTCAGGAATCACAGAAAAGATCTCATCTCTGCTATTCTACTTGCCCTGCTCATGCAGGAATTCCAGAGGGCTCTGCCCACATGAGGAGAGCAAAGAGTATCAGAGATGAAACCCAGCGTGCATGTGTAAGAGGAGAATTTTGCTTAAGGCAACTGAAGTATCATGGGGGGCTTAAGATAAAAGTTGTTTTTGTGTTTGGAGTGCAGCTGTGGAATATCTGACCTAAGGCTTAATAGCTCCTAGGGACTTCATCATTTGGTGCTCTAAAGTTTCAAGAACACCGATTCTGCACTGCTAACGTTTCAGACGCGATGGATGTAACCCCTAGTTCTTTGGCTGAATTTTCTGGAGGGTATAGATTCAAGGGTGTTTCTCCTCATTTTATTGGATGACAGAGACTGATACATTTTATGAGGATGAATTTTAAATATTACGCCTTAAAGTTCTCTTTTTTTTTTCATGAAACCTAAAAAAAAATAAGCAATAATTAAGCATATGACATGCTAAGACTGCTGCGCTTTAGGATGACCACTTGCATTCTCTTTGTACTTTCTTGGCTGAGCCTCTGCATTGGTCTGTACCTTCTTGTCTACTTGAACTGTAGGGTATTTGTGGCACGGGTTGTTCTTCTGCCCACAGTCATGTTACACCTAGTGTACTGATGTCCAGGTCCAGCACTCGTGTTCCCCACAGCTAATATAAATACGAACAAAGATGGTTTTAAGCCCACTTCAGGAACTGTGGTCGGCAGCTCTCGCTCGGCAGGCAGTTGCCTGTCATTGGTGTTGCTTACCTGTATAGGCCAAATCCTCACAGTGTAATTCCTCTTGTATGTGTATGTATGCTTGTATCACTCTCACCAGAGACTTGGGGCTGCATTCTTTCCAGAGCAGAACGATGTTCCCTGCCTCAGAGGGATGCACAGTCTGAAAAGGCACACTTTGTCAGATCAGGCCAAACTGCAAAAATGCTGCTCGTGGTACTTTGTCTGCGGCTTTGCTTTGCTATTTTGTAGCCACTATGTAGAGGTTATATTAGCTGGTCAACTGATTGCTTCAAAAATGGCTAGATTAATTAGAAGTCCCAGATGAAGTTCGAATTCAGTCAGCTGTATGAGCTCTCTCAACGCTGGGCACTTTCTCCATAGTTGGGTACAAAATCCTTCTGCAGTAGCTCAATATTGCAAATGCTGCACAAGCTTCTTGTAAAAACATTCTGTGCTACTTGAAAATATAACTCAGTCCCCATATCTCTGTAAGCAGTTTGGCACCTTCTTCCAAGCATTTAAATGAGGGAAGGGGGAACTTGTTTTGTCTGTTTTCAAACGCATTCAGATATTGTGGCTTTCAAGGTTTAGCTCAAGCTTGAACATTACCGGGTTCATATTTCGTTTCAAGACTGTGGTAAAGGAGCAGAGAAAAAAATACAGTTAAAATATAAAACAAAAAAGGCAGTGGAGTGTTTCTCCCTCTGGAAAAACAAATGCAGAGGTTGTGACAGATAAAGAAACAGGACTAGGAAGAAGAGAATTCATATGAAAATGTCAGTGCTTCCTGTATTATACAGGACAATCACTGTGCTGGGTTTGGAAAAGTGGAAAAGTTTCCCTGTCCATGAAGAACAGGTTTCCATTTTCCTAGACAATTAAAAAATAAATTGTCCCCAAAATAATAATAATAAAAAAGGTTTAAAAGGGAAGACAATTTTTTTTTTTGAAAACTGATCATTTTTACTACCACCATTCAACAGGAATCTTTCACGACCTTTTTGCCTTGGGAGAAGTCCATCTTTTCCTCAAATCCTTTAATCAGGGCAGAAACTCTGTATTATCTCTACTGCTATTTCTGCTCCAAGCATGACTGAAACCTGCACATTCTCATCCATTTTTCTGTATTTGCTCAATGTTACAGCTGAGTAGTTGCTGGCTGTCCAAGTTTGGCTTGCTAAGATGGAATAGAACTAATTTTCACTGCTTGCATTACAGTCTGTCTTTTCCCCATCTCTTGCCCCATCTCAACACATAATGTGATATATGGTAACTGTTATGCTATTTCCTAGATTTCCGTAGTAAAAATAAATAAAAAATTGAGAAGTATGTTTTACTAGTTTGTTTGCAACAAGTTGCTTATATACATTATTTGTGAAAAGTATATCATGACTTGTTGCTCACATTATCCACAACTAAGCTAAATCCAAAGGATTGACTTGGAACAGCTGAACCCTGGAAAACTTGTCCTTTCTTCAACTCTGTTTTTATCTGAACACTGGATGCTTTGTCTTACATTGTGGGATCCCCGTTCTGTTCAGATGCACAGCCAGGGAAATGTGGGAATGTGGAAGCTCTTGGAAAGAAGAATGGAAAATTCCAGGATTGATACTTAAATTAATATACAGATGCACCTGGTTCTTCCCTCCAAATACTTTCTATTTCTGGGCTTTAATGATTTCTTTCTCTGGAACTAGTCAGGCAGGATTGTCATTTTATGCCCACATCTAGTGCTTCTGTACCTGTGTCAGCATGTCAGGGGAGTGGACAATAACTGCACTTTTTGACTTTCAGTGTCAAAAGCTGATGAGATCCATTAGTCTTTTCATCACCTGACCATAGATTTTACTTTCACCATATATTGTAACTGATTTGTAATATAACAGCACCCCTACCTCTGTATTGACCCTGATACCATAACCCAGAAATGGTATTTAGGGGCAATGGTGTTCTGATTGTCTTCCAGTGATTAATCCTTTCTTTCTTTTTTCATTTTTTTTCCTCCTCCAAATGGCAGTTGTTTATATCATTGGTAGCGTTTGCAGTTCTGACCAGCCTTTTCTTATCAGTCAAGTCCTTTTTCAACACCTGGACCTGGCAATGGATTTCATGCATCAATGCCTGAGAGCTATTTTAGAGCCATTAGCCACACCAGTGCTTACAAATGTAAATGCTACACTCTAAGAAGCATCCTGCTCCTCAGGGCCCATATTCCTCTTCCTTCCCCTCCCTTTCCCTGTCCCTATTCCCTCAAATAATTTTAAAGTAACCCCCAAGAGTCAGACTAGCCTGGGTTCTTTGGCAGTCTGTACTGACTTTCTAGTTTCCAATTGTATATTGGCTTCCAGTAAAAAAGAAAAAGAAAAAAAAAAGAGAGAGAGAGAGAAAGGATTTTTACTTTATTGAGGCTGGCTTAAACATCTGCTTACTATTGGCACTCTCTCAACGTGGAGATTTAACAATGTTATACTCCGATGTGGCCAGTAGGTGTCAAAATAACCTGCCATTTGAACACCACGGTGTGTTCCTTGTGGAAAATTGATAATTTTTTATCTTGTCTACGTTTTCTGAAGAGCTGTGGGGTCTAGCGCAAGAACAGAGCTGAAGTTGTGGTAACTTACCAAGCGTTTGGTGTTGGTGTCAAGAAAAATATGATAGGTGCTGTCTCCAATCTGGTGGAACCGGTAGAGAGTTTCCAGGCTGGTAATGCTCTGCGCTTCCCCGGCTGCCCTTCCCTCTCCCCTAGCAGTAGTTAGCAAACTGTAAGTATGCTTTCTAATAGTCTGTAGGTTTTGCTCCCATAAAGTTAAATGCTTTATTTTGTTGATCTTGGTGGCTCTCTCTCTCTCTCTCTCTCTCTTTTTTTTTTTTTAATTCCTTTTGTCTCACCACACTTGGTAATTTTCCTGAGCCTTTTTGTGCCTGTGAGCAGACTTGAAGAGATGGGTTTTGCCCTCTGAGATGCAAGGTGGTTTCTGCTGCCTTTGGCAGTCAGTAAGACTAAGAAGTCACTAAGAAACATAATAGTTTAGCTATTCCATTCTACGTCTCACTGAAAAGTTAGGGAGCCCCTATACTTAGTATATTTGGAGTAGGAACAATTTTCATTTTCTTCAAGCAATTTTCTTTAAAAAATATCAAAAAGTGGTTTTATGCAGTCTTCAAAATCAGCAGCTCACATAACATTCATATATGTGTTTATTCCCTTCAGCCTGAAATGTTCCTATTTATTAATTCATATGAGTACATTCTGCGGTCTCAATTTACCAATATGAAGGTAGGCACAGATTTGCTGTCCTAAAACTAAATATGTTTGTATAATTTTAATTGGGTATTGGGAAGAGAAATGTTTACCTGGGTCCATAACTGTAGATTTTATAAGCCACTTCTTTTTGCCTGTCAGTTACTGTTGAAACAGTCTTTTTTTTTTTTTTCCTTTCCTTTTCTTTTTCTCTCCCCCCCCCCCAACAAGGAACAGAGACTTTTACCTGTCATCCTTGGGAATGGACTTCTATCTGATTTTCTAGTTTTCTTGAATTTTGTAGGTGATCATATGGATGACTCGATTTTTGTGAAGGGCCAAGAACCTGGGACTGTTACCATTGGTTTCAGTTTATTTCAGGTTTGGTCCCCCCACATGTGGCAAAGCAGGCAGCCTTTTAGCTTCAGTGAGGATTCCGAACATGGGCTTGGGGGGAAGTTGCTCTTCTGAAAATCAGACCCCCCAAATCTGTTTATGATGGTTATGACAGATCAGTTGATGAGAGAACTGGTCACTTAGCAAAGGTTTCATTGAGGAAAAATATTCTGCTTTTGTTTGGGGCAGCACTGAGGGAACAACAACATGGATGCAATGTGGTCACAAATGCAGTTAGTCTGGAAATTAGAAGGTTCCAACCCTTCTGAGCAGTGAATTTCTAAAACAATCTTCTAACAAAATGAACAGTGAAAACAAAAGCTATGCCAACAAGACATACCCTGGGTTATTTGGGGTGATCTATACAAAATTGCTTGAAGTGGTGCTTGTGATAACCAAGGCCAGATCTGTTGACCTGAAGGATCTTTCTAAGCCTATGTTTCTGTTGTAAACAATATGTAAAGCTTTAGGTTATTTCTCTGGTGCTGCAAAAGAGCCTGTGTTCATGTTTCAGGATAGTCTAATGCTAGGTACTGTGTTAGCTTAGATGAACAGTTGCTTGAATTCTGGTTGTTTCTGTGTGTAACACAGTGTTGCAGCAAGACTGGAACATGTCACCCAGCATGGTAGATATGTCAAGAGCAGGGTTGCTTCTTGTTGTTTTAGCCTATACTAATTCTTTGGTTTATGTTCATGGGTTGTTGCTGTGTGGCTGCCTCCTTACTGCTTTGTGTTTGTGGGTGGTTCTGATGGAAAATATGTTCTTTGTCAGTATGAGATCAAAACCAGTAGAAAATATTAAAGTATGGGGGGAGGGGGAGTAATCAAACGTAAAAGTGTCCAGAAAGAGTCTGATGGGAGGTGTATGAAAGTACAAGGGCAAGTCAAAGCTAGCCTTTCCTAACTGGGCCCAGTCATCAGACTGGGATTCGATTTGAATGAGTGAGCTCAAATCAGTGAGATCTTAGACAAAGTCATGCTTCTCGTGGAACTATTGGTACATTGGATTAGTAAACCAAACATAATTAATTAACTTTATCAAGATTTTAAATTGAAAGTCAGTGTTTTGATATAGGACTCTCTCTTCCCCTTTTAGCTTTCCCTCTTTTTAGATGAGTTTCAGATCCTTAATGCCATGCTACAGTAACAACAAAAAAGTGTCTTTTTGATACCTTATATTAACTGCCAGTAATAACATTGGCTTATAATGAAGCCAACAAATACTGAAATTTGAACAATTTGTGAAGTCAGTAGAAAATTTGTGACCACATACTCAAGTGAAAAGGCTTTTCTTATATAATAATCACTCTACTCTTATAAGAAGCAGATGCAGTTTCAAAGCAATAGAAAATGTGTGCTGCATATTAGAACATGCTTGTTTAAGAAATCATCTCTCAAACAGTCCATAGCTTCATGTTTACTGTCTCTGTCTCCTCCTTTTATTTGGTGAGGTGGTTTTCTGATTTCCCCCCCCCTTTCCCCCATCAAAGGTGCACACCACCCACCACGATCATGCTCCATTAAGTTCTTGTGTTAAACAAAAAAGTTCTACTGAGCTTTCATTTATCAACATTCCCCCAAAGTGCTTTATGCATTTCATCAGGGATTTGCAAAACTATTTGCAGCTTCTGAAGCACTGCACTGGAGCACAGTGATCGATGGGGGAGGAATTAAATAACTGCCCGATGCTATTGAGCAATTCTGGACTGTGATTTGGGACAGGAAGTGAAAGAGCAAAACATAATGATCCATGGTAGCTGATCAGGTCCTTGTTTAAAATGAGGTGGAATTTTGAAGTGCTCTTGATAGCTAGAGCCTCACTTTTATGTCTCTTTCAGAGGATGGTATTTTGAAGAGCAGCATATTTTAACACCCTGCTGGGTGTTGGTTCAGGGCAGTCCCAAGTAGATATTTGAAACTGCAAAGAGAGATGAAATGCAAAAATATTATTTCCAAAGATTTATTTCATGTATATATAGAGATTTTATAAGGATGGGCACTGGTATATGCACTTGTAAAATCCTGCAAAAGATTGACGATACTGCTTCAAGACAGAATCTTGCCTTGTAAGCACAAAGGCTTGTTATCTGGATTTACCTTACTGTTTACTCTCCAATATACTATACAATTACTATACAATCATAGCTTAACACCGCTTATCTTACCTATCTGATTAATTAAAATAGAAATGCCTAAATAGGCAACATTTCCCCTTCTCTCCTCCAGAACTGAGGCTGGCGTAGTGTGGTGTGATCTTTCAATACTGGAACAAGAGGATTTGTTCATGCAAACACATTCAGAGGGTGTTAGTCTGAGCCCCTTTATTCTATGCTGTAGATGTTTGGAAAATTGCCGTGTCTCTTCAGCTGGGTATTCTCATTGCTTAGTATATTCCCTGCAGTCCCTGACAAGAACGTTACTGTGGGAACAGGGGAATGTCCAAAGCACACTATGTTCTGGCAAATCCCAGCTGGCAGTCAGCCCTCTGGGGTCACAGCTAGCCAGATGTGACGTGGGCTGCTCTAAATCAGATCACTGGCAAGCTCTAAGAAACAAGAATTTTTTGCTGCATCCACTTACCCCCAGCAGATACTGGGGCAGCTAAGGTTAGAGGCTAACATAGTGCTGCTCAGCAATTTTGAGGGGGAACATCGATCACTGGTTTCCGTAAGGAATTAAATGATATATTCAGTTTATTAACATGAGAGGCTATACAAAATGTTTTATCATATGTGAGAGTCAAAATTATGATACTGAAAACCTTCATTTAATTTAGTTTCTATCATAAAAACAAGGGGCTGACAGCAATGATGTTTACAGTTTTAGTTAACCTAGAATTAAATGGGACTTGTAACTGGGCATAAATAAAGATCAAATCACTAGAATTAGAAGATAATTTATTTCTGGAAATACCTGAATCTATTAACCAGGATTGGAGTCCTGCTGTATCAGATTATTTATAAACACAGAATAGAAAATTCTTTCTGAGCAGTTAATTGCAAAAAAGGACACAACATGACATGGACAAATAACCAAACAAAAAACAAAATAACTAAGTGAAAGTGACCATATAAATAAATATTAGTGCAGCTGATACTTCCAGCCCTAAGTTAATATTCTTTTTCACAATCGTGGATAAAATTGTAATTATTATGAACGATTCATAGTTGATTTTTAAAGTAATATATTGTATTTAAATAAAATACTATTGCAATGATGACACTGCAGAATTTTATTAAATTCATTTTATTGAATTTTAATTCTTATGCAGACAATATTTGTCTTATGTTATAAATGGTTATTTGCCATGTATTAGCTCATTTCATTAAAATAGCAATGTTTTAATGTCTTTTAACTTTCTTTGAGCTGTTTAATTTACTTGTGTTTTAATCACAACGCTAGTCAAGTGGTGAAGAATAAATAGTAGATAACAATGATGAATGAATCTGAGTATCATGGAAAGTTGGTGTCTGATCCAGCTTCTGCTGAAATCCATGAATAGATTCCTATTGACCTTAGTGAAAACAAATGGAGAAATGATCTGTCAGTTTATCCTGCAAGCTATAGTGAAAATAAGTCTTCAGAGCTCAACCCATATAACCCCTCAACCATGAGAGTACTATGGTTTTTAACCCTAAAAGTGGTTATTAGTAGATAAACAATTTTATTCGTCTGAGGATGGAAGGATTGTTCTTTTACATTATTGTGACTAATTTAGGAAGATCAAGGTGGTTTTATGAAGGATATAATAAATTATGACAGCAGTAGAAAGTGTGTGTAGATGAGGTATACAATACAACAGTGCCATATGAAAGTGAATTATTCAATGCTTTCTATTTATTGCCTAAAAATAGTATAACAATTCTCAGTAAATAACTTTATATACTAACAGAGCTAAAAAGAGAAGAAAAAAGATATATTGGTTCTGTGCCCTTCTCTTCAGTCTTGGAGTATTGCTAACTTAGAGTTACTGATAATCTGTGGAATATAATACTGTTGATTTTGAATATGGATGTGGTTGATTTTCTGTATCTTCATAATTATAGAGATGATACTGTACGTATTTTCAAACATGAGAAAGTAGCAACCGTGCAATCAAAATTGCTCTGGAAAAAAGTACTTATTGAGGTTTTTCTTTCATATACAACTGATCATTGGTCATTCTACTCAAGAGCTTTTGGTAGACTGCAAATTTAACTCTAGTTGCATTTTTCTAATTCCTGAAGGTGTAATTTTAATGGTGGATTGGTCGTTTTCTGTTCAGCCTCTCTGAAACACATTTGGTTCTAGTTGGGAGGCAGAGTATTTACCTCCTTTATTTCCCTTTTGGTATGTGTGTTGCGTGTACATAACTCTTAGTTTGACAGAAAGCAGAATTTATACATTATTGAGCTGCTCAAATTTTCATGCGGAAGACTGCACCAACTCTGAGGCAGGATTTTTTTGAGGTAAATGTTGATCAAAGGCTCTTTGACAAGTGGCAGAATACTAGGGGAATTCTTGACACCCCTAGGTTTGCCCAAAGGTGTCATAAAACAGGAAAGTCAAAGTATTGGAGACTTGCAGAAAAGTCTTGGTGATATAGCAAGAATCAAAAACTAAATAATATTTTGATGATATAAGAAGAAAGTGAGAGGAGTACTCTAGACACATAAGTTAGATTTATAACGTGGCCACAGTGAAAGTTACTTCTAAGAACAGTTAGAAGAGGTGGAAATTTGAGGGAGATCATAAGTAAGTCTGTTTTGAAACTTATGGTTTCCTACACAGAGAAGACCATCCAATATTTGGTTTTGGACAGCTGAAGGCACACTTCTGTGAAAAGCCTAAGGAAAGGCAGGGAGAGTAGGACTGCAGAAAGGAAGGACTGGGTCATGGTCTAATGGCAAGAGTTAGAGGTATCACACAGGAGTTGCACAGTTCCTGTGACAGAGTGAAGAAGGAATAAATCTAATATTAATAGCCTACACTTCAAAGGTGCTATCATTCTCTAATGGCTTTACTTGCGACAGTGCTGATAGCCTTCCGACTCTCCCTAATGTCACAGCAAAAAGTGTGAATCGGCTATAGGCTATTCTCTTGTTATGCATACAATGCAGACTGTGTTCCAGTGTTGTATCCAAGACTAATGTCAAAGCAAGGCTCTGCTTTTTATTTTCAAGGACTCAGGCTTTCAAGGCTTTGGACTGAGTGCCAAAAACAATTCATCAGAAATGCTTTACAACTCAGCAATACAAAACCTGTTAGGATACAGATCACCCACAAGACAGAGTTTGGGGAGGAAATATGTAAAGCACTGGTTGACCTCAACATGATTAATGGTTTTTAACACATTGAACTCTGTTGCTTTCGATGTGAATTTTTACACTAGCTCACCCATGGTTGTTTATTTTTATTTTCTGAAGGAGGGGAACCTCCATTAATTTATAAAACTTCCATTCATTTAGAAGTTAATGACAGTCCATGTATAACAGCAAAATATTTATGATGATAGGCAAGTATTCCAGCAGATTCTACTATTCCTCAGCAGTTTGTTCTCCTCAAAAGCAGCCTCTATCAATTACAGACCTAGGAGAGTTTGTATCAATTGTCCCTCTTACAGGATGATTTACAGTGAATGATCCTTAAAAAGGATCATTTATTGGATGTGAAACTCATTTACTGGATGAGGGCAATGGATGAGATTCCTCCGATAACTAGGAAACCACCCAGCCCCAACTCCTTGGTTTAAACTACTTAAAGATGAAGCCATTTTGATATCCTAAACTAGAGTGGGCCAGGTGATGGTCAGTGATAGGCACCTGGGGGATTCATATAGCCCATTGTCTGTGCCTCAAAAAGTGGGGACAAAAGGGTTATTAAGGTTACATTTGGTGCCCTACATCTGAATGACTCCCAGTGTACCTGTATATTAGTAGGTGCTTGTAGCTGTGGACTACCTATGTTTGCATGTAGTCTCCTTCTCTTCCTTCTGAGTCTGCTCACACCTAGGAGCTTGGTCCTCTCAACTATTATGTTCGCCTGGCCTGCAAGAGGCCCCCAAACAGCAGCAAGTCCCCCATGATGAAGAGATTGGCCATCTCATCTAATCTAACCATTTTGCAGGACTCAGCATCACTGAGTGATATCTAAACATGCAACATTATTTCTGATTATCGGAAAACTTCATTCTGATTGCAGTAGATTCTGTTTTCGGAGGTATTTTCTTGCCTGCACACAACGTATGTGATTTGCTTGTCATGTACTGCAGTTTAAATCAGTGAGGCTGAGCCTATGTGTTCTAGCAATGAACAGGTTCCTAATGCAGGTCTGCTTTTATTTACTATGGCTTTCTGGAATGAAACTTGGGAAGATTAGTTCTCACACTTCTGTATTTTGCAGAATAAGAACGTTGTTCTGGACATTTTACATATATTTAGGGCCAATCCAGTCAGAACTGTGGCTGTAGGCCGAAGGTGCATGTTTGAAGAGGATGCTGCTGGAAATAGTCCCTATCTTTGTGTGCAGCAGTGGGCAGAATGAGAGCTTCTACCTTATGAGTCTGGTACTCTGAAATTGCTTGGAACATGAGCTGGCTGCATGCTCGGCTGTCTCAGTGTTGCACATGCAAGGCCTGGACTCGCTGCACAGCTGAGGGAGTGGCATTTTTTAGGCCTTCTGAACCGATCCATCATCTTTTTGTCAGGACTTATGAAATTTTGTAGCCAAAGGAATCCATCTACCTCGTCTCATCCTAGTTTCAAGGAGGTTGAAGAGATTATGATTCTTTCTGAGATAAGCTGCAAAGAGGATATGTTTTGAGGAAGTCTTTTAGCAGTACTGAGAAGAAAGAATAAATTAAGGGGACTGTTGTCAGCATGAATCATGTATGCAGTCATGTGGAGGGCTGGTTCTCACCCCAAGGAGTCTGCATCTTAAGGCTCTATCATCCTAAAAGCCACTTTAACATCACAGCAGTGAAAAGCAGTGGCAGACAGAAAACTGCAGTCATAGAGATCCTCTGCTACTAAGCGAAAGGGAGGAAGGTACCTTTTTCATTCAGCGTGTCTTGCCAAATATATACCTTTAACCTAGAACCATTTTTTTGTATGGTTGATCCCTTATTTAAGTAAAATGTCCAGAGCTGTTTCTATAAGCTAGTGCTATCCATTTATCTCCCAATAAGTCAGTCTCTGGATTTTAATTCTCCTTCTTACTGGTGTTGTTAATCCTGAGCTAAGATTAGAAGCGCTAACATGCTGCACAAGGTTAATACCAGCTACTTTAAGTCCTTTAGCAGCTGGTACCTTTGTTAATTCACTTAACCAGTGAGGGGGGAAAAAAATGTCTTCCCTTCGTATTTTTTATTTCCCTTTGCTTGTGTTAGACTCCAACATTTTTCTTCTTATATGCATAAGCATTTCTCGTAATTGCTTAAATGTAGGCTCAAAGGTTACATGTTTAAGCTCAGACACAAAGATGCTTTTAAAATACTACCTAACATTTTGGAGGGTCTCTTGTCTGCATTTTTTCTTATAGAAATCAAGCAATTGGAATCACTTTAAAGAAATACAATTATGTACATGAGTATCCAGTTGCTATTTTGAGCTGGTCATTCAGAGTCATGTCCTTATGATGCAGAAAAATACTAAAGTTAAAAATATTTATAGTTTTGCAAGTAATTATTACTGCTACTGTTGTAGCATTTCATACTTGTTTTCTACCTCGATCATCCTTTGACATGAGATCTACGTTTTAAATATCAGACATATTTTAGAAGGAAATAATACTGTATAGGAATACTTATATGCCCATAGTTGGGCAAGGCTGAGGAATAATATAGTGTCACATCAGACCTATAGCAAATTGTTTTGCCCAGCAAGACAAAGCATGCAAAAGCCTCCAAGCTCCTGAGTTTTAGCATGTGTCTCCTGCCATTCTTTCTGTAGGATTCCCTGTACTGCTTGTTCAAGTGCAAGCATCAGGTTAATATCTAAAGAAAACACAGAGCATGCCTGTGGACACAAGGGCAACTGGTGAGAAATGTAAATTTCTGCAGGCAAAGAAAGTAATGGAGGTGCTGAAATGAAAGGTCACTTTCCAGATGAGTTCTTTGCCTTGCAGTGTCACTGTGGAGTGGGATGGTTCCTGGGAGGGTAAGGAAGAGGAAGAGAGCATAGCGCAGGAGTGATGCCTTGGGGCTCATTTCAAGACAGTTAACAGTTGGATAAACCAAGTTTCCGTTGAGATCTGACACCTATCACTTAGGTTTATTATGTTAACAATTCTGGAAATGGCAATTACAACTATTTAGAAATATTTTGATTACACATTTATCATTGGAAAACAATGGAATGGAAAGCAAAAGAGATTAACCAAAGAATAAGGTTATTTGAGTATCGCAGTCTTTTTTCCTGTGTAACTGTTTTCCAAATGAAAGCTCTTATTTCTAATGCAAAGTAAGATTGTTTAGAAATTTGAGTTGAGCTGTGAGTAAAAACGCATATATTTAAAATGTCAAGCAGCATTATTTTCAGCATTGAAGCAATTGATTGTCCAGTACACTAGTATTTGTTTACTGATGTTTTCACTACTTTGACTTTTCTTCCTAATTGGGACTGATTGACATTTTGTTGTGTATGTGGAACACTTTAGAAGATCAACAGCTATTTAGAATGATTCTGTCCTATTTGTGCTTAAAGCTCTTAACTTTGTATATATTTGCTGATTTCTAAAGCAAAGGAAGTAGGAAAATTTTCAACTTTTTCTTTTATTGGCATTTTGTGAATGGAGAAGAGATACAACAGATATGGACATTATGAATTCCAGAATACCCTTTGTCTTTTGTTCCAGCCATTAGAGTAAGTTTGGTCTCTGATGTCCATTTGTAAATGGAGGATGGACACAGCAGCAGAAAAAAGATAACATGTCCTTTGAATTAACAGAATGTCATGATGACACCCATGATGGGATACAAATCCTGTCTACTTCCAGTTCAAACATGGTACTGAAGTGAGAGTAATATCAAGCACTGTCACTTCCATTCTCCCTCACTGCCCCAATGTTTCATAATCTGAAGTCACCCAAATTCAGGGTCTGGATATTGTTGAGAACTTGCAAAAGGGCTAGATTAGTGCTTGATGCTAGACTCCTAAGTGTTAAGCTGAAGATGTTACTCCTAGAAGTCTGATCCTGAATCATGGAAACTTGTGGAAGTAGATATCAGGGTTAGTTCTATTGTTCTATAGTCATAATTTTACCAAAATACTGGACTTTCCCTGTAAGTCTACTATGTTAAGTTTGATCACTTTAAGTATTAAATCAAAAAGAAACTATTTCTACTCCTGGAAAAGGGGAGGTAAAAAGAAAATAAATGAAACTTCAGATAAAAGAATCACTTCCATTATTGAATTTTATAATGTGATATGTGGTGAATAACCTATATTGGTTGCTTAGGATGCATACTCTCCATCTGGAATGAGCTTGGACTATCTGTGTCGTGGTTTGGGTGGAAAATAGTTTTTCTTTTTCTGTTAAATTGGTGATTACAGGATGTGGCAATTCTGATTATACTGAAAATTGCTGTAATTGTTATCAGGAAATAAACATTCAACATATTTTTATAAGATTTAGAGCTTAATGGAAGTTTTCCAGTATTTGAAAATGGAAGCAAAATGGTGCGGATACAAATTGAATTTGGGGTTTGAATACTAAGAAAGTTGGCCGCCTTTATTCTTTTAAGAAACTGAGGGTTACTGTAACGCTTACTTCAGTGCATGACATGTTCTCAGCTAAGAGTGAATATGAATGTCTTTTTCATATAAAAACACATAGTAAGTAGTGCAGGAATGCATACTTGTCACAAGCATAACTGCTGTACAGAAAACAGAACAGGAATGTGAATTAAATGTTCTTACAAAGGACATAATTTTCCTCTTCGGTTCTCTCATAGGCCATATATGGGCAACTTCTATCAAACAGACCTGCAATAAAAACTCTGTATTTTGTGTTCACCTTTAAAGCAACTGAAAGATAATGCTTGTATAATTTAGGTGAGAGCTCTTATTTATTACTCTGAAATTATAGTACATTTTAAAGTACTCCATATGTGTAGATGGGAGTGAAGATTCTTAAGTTGTTAACATTTGATCTCCTGTTATAATTAATCAGATCCAGAATGTAGTTTAAATAATGTGTTTATACAGTGTTGTCTAAGAGTTTTACTTACAGTCTTGCTTTGGAACTGACTGTATTGAATGGGACTAAATATAGGTGCACTCTTTTTCCTTTTGATAAAACACATATCCACCGGATATTCCTCTTACTTATTTTAAGAATTGATGATTTTACAAAAGGTAAAGCTAATTCAGAAATCCTGTAAGTATTTTATCGGCCTAGTAATGCTCATAACTCACTCACTTGAAACATTGCAGGATGGGAATTAGGTTCTTGGATTAAAAAGCTCCATTTTAAAATAAACAAGAGGAAACACAGGGGAGAGACAGAATAGTGTAACTTGTTTAACATTTAACAAGCCTCTTGATCCATTTTCTGGGCCAGTTGCTATGTTTTTGAAGATAAAAGCAATTACATTAGATATAGGAATGTTTTTTGTGCAGTTGGGATTGAGAGAATTTTGATTCTTTACAGAAGTAGGAATATGAATGCTTGTCTCTGCCAATAGGATGATTTTTTTTTTGACTCATCTTTCTGAGTACATCTGGGAGAAATCCAGATCTCACTGAAATCAGGAAGACTTTTGCTCATTGCCTTTAATGGGACCAGGATTTTATCAATGAATTGTTTAGTTTTCAGTCACTGGCCAGCTCCAGGGGAGCAACATTTAAGCTTTTCTCTTGTACTACTGCCAGTTGTCTCATTCTGGCCCTGGACCGCAAAATGACCCCCTAGCATGGACTCTTCTTAGCTGAAGCACATCAATATTTTGATGAAAGGTTGGGGGCTCAGTAATAAAACTTAACATTTGCTAGACAATGGATTATATGAGGCTGTGTTGGGTTGAAGTGCTGTGCTGTAAATGTTGGACAACCAGTGGGAAACTTCTGCTTGGGATCCTAATGATAAAGATAGGGTCTTGGTCCATACTGGGATCTCTGTACTGCAACTAGTGGTGCCAATAGACTGTGCAGAATGGTAGATCTGAAATCTGTGGGACTCTAACAAAATGAGAATATGCTTTATCCTACTTCTGTAGATAGAGACACAAGTCATATTAATTCATTCAATATGCTCCTCTGACATATGCTCGTCCCCAAAACATTTTGAGGAAAACAACTTACAAAAGTCAACTCAGAGACTTAAGAATTGAAGGTACATTTTTCAAAGTCTCAGTAGTGTTTAGTCTTAACCTTACTGCATACCGATGGAATGTGAGGTCCTTGATGCCTAATTAGTATCTAAAAAAAAAGGGAGCTGGACTCCAAGGTTATTTATTTAATGATTACTAAAGGGAGATAGGAATCAGCTAGGCACAAACAGTCTAGGAGGCTCCTGCAGTGCATTGATGATAACTTTTTGACACAGGTGGTGGAGGAACCAACGAGGAGGGGTGCCCTGCTGGATCTTGTCCTAACCAACAAAGAAGGACTGGTTAGAGATGTGAAGGTTGGGGGCAGCCTTGGCTGCAGTGTGACCATGAGATGATGGAGTTCAGAGTCCTGTGTGGAGGAATGCAAGACAGTAAGCAGGACTGCAGCCCTGGACTTCAGGGGAGTGGACTTTGGCCTCTTCAGGGACTTACTTGGAGGAATCCCATGGGTTAAGGCCCTAGAAGGAAGGGTGGTCCAGGAGAGCTGGCTAGTATTCATCACTTCCTCCAAGCTCAAGAGCGGTGCATCCCAAGGAGAAAGAAGTCCAGCAAAGTGGGAGACCTGCAGGGATGAGCAAGGAGCTCTTGGCCAAATTCAGACAGAAGAAGAAAATACAGACTGTGGAAGAGAGGACAGGCTGCTTGGGAGAATTATAGGAATGCAGTCAGAGCATGTAGAAGTGCGGCGAGGAAGGCTAAGGCTCAGTTGGAACTGAGTCTGGCAAGGGATGTCAAGGACAACAGGAAGGGCTTCTTCAAATACGTCAACAGCAAGAGGAGGACTAGGGAAAATGTGGGCCCGCTACTGAATGGGGCGGGGGCCCTGGTGACAAGGGATACAGAGAAGGCAGAATTACTGAATGCCGCCTTTGCTTCAGTCTTCACTGCTAAGGGCAGCTCTCATGAATCCCGGAGCCTGGAGATGAGAGAGAAAGTCTGGAAAAAGGATTTCCCTTGATCAAAGAAGATAGGATTAGAGAGATCTTCTAGGCAAAGCTGACATCCACAAATCCATGGGCCCGGATGGGATGCACCCACGGGTACTGAGGGAGCTGCCGGATGTTGTTGCCAGGCCACTTTCCATCATCTTTGAAAGGTTCTGGAAAACTGGAGAGGTGCCTGAGGACTGGAAAAAAAGCCAATGTTACCTTGTATAGTTACTGGAAAGCATAAGGAAATGGGCAATGAAATGCAGCCTTTCTGATAGTATGGATGAGTGGGTAAAGCTAATCAAAGCTGTAGTAAGTACTGAAGAAGATAAATGTACTGGAAGTCTGACTGTTCCTTCCTTTTTTTTTCTTTCCCTCCTGTTGTCAGTTTGCTACTCTGCCATTCAAACCTTGAGTCTGATGCAGTAATTAGAAATGTTATTTTTACTTTCCTCTGCACAGCTTACTAGCCTACTATATGCTAGCCACATGACTAACTCTGTGACCCATCAAAAGGAAAGCTGGTAACTTTACAGCTAGATCGGGACATTTCAAATTATGTAGGTTATTCATATTTCTTTCCTGGGTAGCTGTGGAGTCTCTGTCTCCTTAGGACTCGTTTAGCTTTTTTCTCCTCTGTTGAGTCTCTGCCCCCGGCTTTGGGTTCCTTTATTTTCTGTTTTTCTGCCTGCAAGCAGCAGCTAGAGGCAGACCTGTGAGAAAAGGCAAAGAGCTAACAAGTGCTTATTTCAGATAAAGGAGCAATGGGAGTGAGGTGGCTTCATATATTACCCTAGAAGGGTTTTGCTGGAGCCAGTAAAATCCAGCTTGTCCAGCCTGGCTCTCTTCCTTTTCACCCCTCCTGTGAGTATTGCAAGTTATTTCTTCATCCTTGCCCTCAGTGGGAACAACTAGGCACTCATTTATTTTCCCACCTCCTCCTCTCCTAGGCCTCTTTTGTTCCTTGAAGAAGCGGGAGGGGAAAGGGGGACTAACACTGAAAAAAAAAAAGTGTTTTGGTCACTAGATTGCAAACCAAAGGGGGCAGAACCATACACACTGCCTGAGCACAAGGAAGCGCAGGGAAGCAGGGACATTTATGTGCAATACAGAGTAAACTTCTCCCTGGCTGGGGCTGCGGAGCACTCCCCAGTACTTCTTTCTTCCATGCCCAGTGCAGTGAGAGCCCCTTCGTTTCATTTGTTTCCTTTGCTGCTGTCCAGGCTGCCCAACACCCTCTCGGAAATATCAGCTAAGACTAATTTTAGAATGCATTAGGACCTTGATTTCCTTTAGTGGTTCTCTCTAGTAAATTTTTTCTCTCTGTTTTTAAATTTCTAAGTAATTACTGAAATAGATGTTTGTTTGATAATTTACTGTTTAAGGAAGAGTTTGAGAAGAAATTAATCTTATTAAACTGGAAGACACTATGTAATCTTCTCAGACATTCCAAGTTTCCTTTTAATATTTTACAGTCTTTTTACTATTTACTTTGTATCTCTTTTCTTCAATGTGTTTGTTTTGGGACGATCAAAACAAAATTCTCTCTATGTCTCTCATCAGCTTTAAGATGAATGCATACAGTTGGAACAAGTTTCATTGAAGCTCTCATACAGAATAAACAAAGTCCTGACCGAAGGCTTGACTCATGATAGACCTTTAATGACTATTGTCATGAAAAAGTAGTTAACATATTCTTCACTGAAAAAGGGTGTAGCTTTGCTATGGAGTCAGCAACACATCAAAATAGGGCAAACCAAGGGAGAGATTCAGAGGGCAAGGTTGATATGGAAATGATGGACATTGGAAAGAGCATTAGCAGCTGTGCATTGATTAAAGAGGGCAACACAAGTGTGTTGGGGAGGCCAAATATGTCACGATGGATTTCTGATGTTAGAGGGTCAAGCACTTCAGATGGAATCAGTCTGCAAAAATGAGTATTACAATCGGGCGTTGTAACTGCATAGTTACCACTTCAGCTTTTGCCGGATGTATCATACTATCTTGTGGTAAAGCAATTTTGCCTGAAATGTTCCTGTACTCTGTGGGGAATCTGACATACTTGTGGATTATTTTGGGAAGGGGGGTTTGGTGTTTCTATAGATGGAGCTAGAGAGCTGGGAGATGCCTATGAAATTGTTACTGCACATCCTAAAACAAAGCAGATCTGTTTCCACTGCCTTTCGTACTTGTGTGACAGCTAGCGTAACACTTGGCAATCCAAAAATGCTGCATGCTGCTCTTGTCATCATGTGGTGGGGCAGGAAAACTGCTGACATGGAAAAGTGGAGACAAAATCAAGCAAAATGATTCATGGCTTGGAAGGAGCTTTGTCCTGGGGAAAGATTAATCAGAACTGGCCCAGAAAGCTCAGGGATAGTAATATGCATTGCATATTATATAGTTACTGGGTGATAGAAAAATATCTTTGGAGGAGTTGGGCCAGATGCAGAGATGCTATTTAAGGAAATACGTTTATTGTTTTTGCTTCTGAGAAAGGTCTCTCGTGTAAGTCTAATCTCTCCATGAGTGAGGGAGTAGGAAACCTGGGTTGTATAGCTTACAGACCTATGACATTCATAGACCAGCGTAGTAGGACACATAACTAACAAAAAAGGTTTGTTTTGTGCCTTTTAGCATGTGACTCTCATACTTTCAGCCTCTAGAGTAGATCTCTTTAAGCTTAAATTTACTGACTGATATAATTTATAGTGTCATTTCTAACATTTCTCAGTTTAATCCTTTGCACTGTGCTAAGGGAGGACTGAGTGGAATGTCTTAAGAAACTATACTTTCAGGCCATTGCTTAGTGAAGAAAAGATGTCATGAGAGCTACGAGACCAGCTTATAAATGGGAAAAAAACAGCTGAGTCTTTGAAGAATTCAGGTATCTGAGAGTAGTTCAAACCGTAATCTATTCTGTGTGTCAGGCATAGATTAAATTCTGTTTTTACTTTTAATACTGTATGGTTAAAAAAAAATCAGTGCATTTTGGAGATGTTTGTGTTTATCTTTCTCCTTTGAGACAGAGGAATAGAAGCATAATAGGGGAAATATTGATTAGAATGGTCTCAAAGATTTTTTTAAATAGTTAGAAGGAGTAAGAGAGAAAACATCCTTTTAACTAATGTGGAAAATATAATAACTGTATTTGAGTAACTTTGTGAAAGAGTGTAGCTAATAAAGTCATTCGCTAAGTATGATTAGAGAAAATTATTCAAAAGTAACAAATTTTGGATTTGTTGGACAATTTTAACCAACTTTGAGTGCCACTGAGTTCTCAAAATTATCAAGTTCTTATACATTGCAAGAAAACTGGAGCTAGTAAAGAAATTAGTATCCCTATGGAAGGAAAAGTGCCTATGTATATATCATTCAATCCTCTGCTTTTCTGTCTGGAATCCAATAAGCCCGTGATTGTGGCCAGCCAACCAGCACACACGGCGTTCAGAAACGAGGACGGTGTGTGCTGCCTCTCGCTGACCTGAAGCGGAGGGATGAAGGGGGTAGTGTGGATTGCGGTGAGGGGAATTTATCAAAGGAATATGGAAAAGGGACTTGGGTTGTTGTAGTGCAGGGCGGGGGGCAATGATGCAAGCTACAAATCCGTAGGAAACCAGGCTTTATTAGTTGCACTGCCTTTGGAACAACTTGTTTAAACTTCCTTTGTAGGTAATTAAGTTTCTAATGGCACTGTGAGATAGGCCACCTGCAGAACCCTTGGGCAGAGGGATTCACAAGCATATATAGTTCAAAATAGGGCCTCATGGAAAACTAGGAAAAAGTGTGTTAGAATAATATTTACATTCAGTAGCATTAAGTACATCTGTTTGTTATTAGTGGGAGGCTGAACTGGCTAAAAATCTTCCACAAAAGAGTGACCTACCAGCAGAAGGCCAGGTACCTCTGACAGCTTTTCTACAACTACCAATAGAGCTATTTTCAAAAGCATGACAAGATTTCGCTCTCAGTGTCAATCTGAATACAAAGGAGATCAACTTTTCATTACTAACATATAGAGATGTTTCAGTTCCATTCTGTTAGTTCTTCATACCTACTCTCTTGATTATTCTTGCATGTACCTGAGTGTGTAGTTTGCATACAAACTACACTCCCGTTGAAATCAATGCCAGTCAAAGATGGTCGATCTACTCAAAAAGTCAAGAGTGACAGATGGCAGTCTTAAATCTGCTAATAATTCTAAGCTCCTCTAGAATATTTTTCAGTGGAAAAATATTATCAAGCCTTCACTAGAAAAACTGAGACACAGAACACAGCTTTTTATTTGTGTAACTCAGTTTAGTTCTCTTGAACATAATTTTGATGCTTTGATGTCTGGAGATTGCACACAATTGCTAACTGGGATTACTGATTTCAACTCAGTTGTGATCATTTCAGCTGTCTGGAAATACTACTTATGTTCAAGTAAAAATCTATGGCATACCTTAAACTAGAATCTAGATCTTCCAATCATATATATTAGGTATAAGTTATGCATATGTGTTTGTGTGTGATTATATACAAACAAATATCGGAGAGAATGGCTATTCTTGTTTAAGCATTGACACGGAATTTAGGCTATTAAATTTCCAGTTTTGCTATGGATTTGTTCAGTGTAAAATTTCATAACCACCCCTCTATCTCATAACTGTTATTAAGTATCTCTGTCTTTCTCTTATCCATTTAGATTTGTAAAAGCCTGAGGGACAAGGAAGAAAAGGCAGTCTTTGTATGTTTATACATAACATACAGCACGTAAAACTCTGGAGACCTCCCAACTTTGCTAATCAAATCTTTATAATTTTAGATATTCACAATTACAGAGAGATTTCTAACTCTGAAAGCTGCTACTGCAAGCTCTTCTTTAACCAGATTACTGTTGTCTTTCCTACAAGTTATATATATAAAAAAAAAAAAAACAAAACCAACCAACCAAACAAAATCCCTTCAACCTTGCCCCTCTACAGGTTTCCTTTAGGATCTTGCTCACAATAAAGAAATTGCATTTCTCTCTAGTTTGGTGTCCGCTATCTCCAAGTGAAATGTTTGTATCAACTGGTGTATCCTGACCAATCTACTACATCTAAAGTAGTCTTGCAGGTGTAAGTATGCCTAGACTATGCTACACCTTTGTCTCCTACCTGTAACTACTGTCCATCCTTTGGCATAAAGGATCCCTGGCCTATTTTTTTTTGCACATCATATTGTTAGCCTGATACAAAAGCTACAGTTCCGTTCTGTTGCCCAGCCTTGGTCACCCATGCCATTTGAATTCCCAAGGGTGTCTGAGACAGGTGTATGGGACTGGCAGACATGACACAGAATCTATAAAGCACACGGTCTCTCCGGAAAGACCATAGAAGGCCAGTTGGAATACCTAAGGGCATCTCCAGTAGCACTCAGTGCTTTTACTCACCTCTTATCAAACAGGATGATGTTTTTAATCTATTTAGTATCCTTCAATGCAAAACTGTCTCATGGAAATTATTCCTGAAGACAGGAATGAGCAAAAGGCCTTCTGGTTTGACCAAATCTGGAAGAAATCTATCTCAGTTAAGCTCAAAGAGAAATGAGCTTTAGGAAGTAAAACATTTCCAAAGAGAATTAGCACGATAGCAACAGATGTGAAGTGCTGTGTGTCTAGTTCTTAGCAGCAGGAGTAACAACTTTATCGTGAGACTTGGAGAGTTGTTTTGTGGTTTAGGAAAAGCAAGTAGGTATGACCAAAGTGACTGTCCTTTGGGAAGGTAGAGTCAAAGGGCACATGCTTAATAGCCACAAATATGAGCTATTCAGAAAACAAACAAAGACCTCTAAACTAAAATGTGCAGGTGACTGAAAAGGTCACCCTGTGAAAAGCACAAAGAACGAAGCAAAGCAAGGCACTGAGGTGCATTTGAAATAGTGGCCTCATTTCCTGTCTAAGTGCACCAGATGAGGAGCAATGTGGGTCAGTAGATCCCATACTGAAGTTGGGATCCTCCAAATTCCTCCAATCCACATAAGACCTTTCATTTAAGCTGTTCATTTAATGACAAGTAGTGTGGGTGAGTATTGAGTTCAAAAAAGTGTAAGATTCTAGAGCTGGACTTTTTAAACAGTGCACAGTGGCAAGACTTTGAAACAAATCTTAGCATTTTATAAGCTGTGTAGCTGCCTGAAAAAAGGGTGAAAATATTCATTCAAAAAGAGGAGCCTACCTGCTAACTCTGCCAATAAGACAGATTTCTTAAATAAACTTGCATCTAAGCAGTGGGTCACACTTTTGTTTCTATAAATTTATGTAGTGTATTTTTTATTCAAAACCATTTGGTTTCAGAAAGGTATGGACTTGATTCCCTGCTTCTGTGTACGAATTCACATTAGTACAAAGTAGATATATTACTCATTCACAGATTTATTCCCCCTCTGTCCCTGCCAGCTGAAAGCATTCTGCTCTGATGTTTCCTCTCTACCAGTTCTATGTTATGCTACAGCTCATTTCCTATTAACCCTTTTTGTGCTCATTTGAAAGCTGAAGGCTTTTCTGAAATCGGACACCCTTTTTCAAATCAACTTATATAAAAGTAAGACAAGCCAGGTTATATGGAGATCTACCAGGATTCCTTTATTATGCTTACTTTTCAGTGTGCTAATTTGTTTTCTTTGCTCTAACTTTTTCTTTCTGTTCTCAGACAGTTTTTATCTATTTTGATAAGCCTCATTTTGTTCTGTGTGGTCACTTATCTGTTGTGACGCACTTATTGGCTTCCACATGTTGCTGAAATGTGTTTGGATGGAGGGATTAAGTTACTGTTTCTAGCTGTGAGTTTGTTTGGTCACTTGGACATGTTCACTGGGATGTGAGAATCTAGAGTCTGTACACAGCCTTCCAATCTGAGATTTTCTATTTTCTTTTCTCACTGTGGGGGACCTCACACATGCTTCCTTTGTGAGCCCTACTGCTCACAAGGAAATGCATGTAGTGTCATAGCTTTACTAGAGCAAAGTGAAGTCTATTCAGCCTAGCTTTTTGTATCTCTGCCTCTGGGATATTACTTGAGTTACCTCCCTCAAAAAAGGTAAAAGGGAGAAACAAGGATTGTGTCTCTCAAAACCCTTAATGTCCGTTGCAGAAAACCTTTCTTGAATAATTCTTGACAAAATTGTTTTAGTGAGTGAAGCCCATGCTTGCTTCTGTTTGGGTTAGAATTGTGGAATCAGGAATTTAAATGGCTATTAAGCAATGAGCAATCAAACTCCACTGAAAGTTCTCTGGATATTTCCTATTAAAAGTGTTTCCTACTAATTACAGTGATGCTTTGAGAATCTAAGAGTTGTAGGCATTGAGCTTTAAGCTTTAGTCAGATCTATTTCCTTGTGGATGTTGTGACTGATCTAGATTTTACTCTTCTTTATCATCCTTTTGCTCATGTTTATATGACTATTTTTTGGTACTGAAGCAGGTTTGGAGAAGACAACTTTTCTCATGATTCTTAGCAGTTCAGTGTGCATAAAAGAACTATTCAGTGAGCTTGCTTTTGTTTGAATAGCAGTTGTCTTCCATATAATTGGCTTTGAGCATAGCTTTGGGAGTGAAGAATTGGGAGAGAGGCAAATATGAACAATCAAACCAAGTTATTTCAAACCAAGTAAATATACACAACCAGCACAGAAAAAGAAGAGAACTTTCTGGCTTCCTCTCCCAGGGATGTTTTGCACCAAGCTAAACGTTGTATTAGCAGTATGGCCACATGCGGCAGTAGTAGATTCACTTTCATGGACAACTATTGGCTTTGGATGTGGCGTAAGTCATGTTGGTTTGTCCTTTCTAGCCTGATTCAAAGAGGCTGCTCTTTTGGATTTTGTACAGTGGTAGAAAATAATAAATGCCCTCGGAAGATATATTAATTTCTTTTGCATGATATTGCATGAGACCCGGCACAGCAGTTTTCCCAAGACCTCTGGTAATGGAATTATGAAATAAGATAAGCCAAAATAAGCTACTGTTTTCTTTTTCAAATATTGTATATGATAGAGCAGTGAATGGATGCTGATGAAATAGAAATCAATGAATTCAGTCTGTGCACTTGAGTGGTAAAATATCTGAATATTTATAATAGTATTTTATCTGAAAAGCTGGATATAATTTGAAGGAGTATGCAGTGGCTTTCTGAAACCACTGAGCACCCAAATAACTGAAAAAGCATGTCATGAATTTGAATGCAACTTTCACATCTAAGACTTTGTATATACAGGCAATTACTTGTGTGAATGTACTGAAAAAAGCTCAATCTAATGTCTGCTAGGCAGCCAGTAAACTTGAATTATATCTTTCTGTTTCTCTCAGCCAGGAAGTCACACAGCTATTTTTAAATCTGTATCCATGAACATAGTCGGACATAAGTCTCTTTCTTGAGGAAAAAAAGAACAGAAAAAGATTTTAAATACCCTAATTTTAAAATTTCCTAGCCTTGTTTATCTCTTATTGCCTCTCTCTTCCTTATGGAGGGCGTATGGGTTGCATTTTTTCCAGCCTAAAGGCAAGAGTCCAAGAGTTCTTTCCAGAAATCCTGCATTTTAAAGGGCTTTCTAGTAGAAAATAGGTGATCAGTGTATCTTTCCCCAGTACAAGAGAGACATGGAGCTACTGGAGAGAGTCCAGCGTAGGGCTACGAAGATGATCGGAGGGCTGGAGCACCTGCCCCATGAGGAACGGCTGTGAGAGCTGGGCCTCTTCAGCCTGGGGAAGAGAAGACTGAGGGGGGATCTGATCAATGTGTACAAGTACCTGAAGGGAGGGTGTCAAGGGGACGGGGACAAACTCTTTTCAGTTGCCCTGTGTGACAGGACAAGAGGTAACGAGCAGAAACTGAAGCACAGGAAGTTCCTCCTGAACACGAGGGGGAATTTCTTCCCTGTGAGAGTGACGGAGCACTGGACCAGGTTGCCCAGAGAGGTTGTGGAGTCTCCTTCTCTGGAGATCTTCAAGGCCCGCCTGGACACAACCTTGTCTAACATGCTCTAGGTGACCCTGCTGAGCAGGGAGGTTGGACTAGATGATCTCCAGAGGTCCCTTCCAACCTTACTGATGCTATGATTCTATGAAGTGTTTTTACCTCTGGCCTGTGGGCCGAAGAACTTACCACTTGGCAAGTTCTTGGGAAGTTTGCTAATAGATACTAGAGCATACAGATGAAAGTCAGACTGCAGTTTGTCACCAGAATTGTCTCTCTCTGGAGTACTACACCACAAGGAAACATGTGAAAGAACATAAGTAGGATGTATAAATTGTTCTCTGTCTACTGCACTTTGCAGAAGGAAAAATGCAAATGGAGAAGTTTGTTCTTGGAAAGGTTGCAGATAGAATTCACTTTGGGGTTTTCCTTCTGTTTATTACAGTAAACTAAAGCCGAGCAGGTTGGTTTAATCCCTAGGCTTTTATTTGTGAGATTTAGGTTCAATACCTAGCTCTAGAACTGATATAAGATACGACTTGGGGCAAGTTACTCAAAGCTCCATCATATAATAATAACAACAAAAAAATTCCTGTATTCCTTGCTGTGTTCAGCAGACGTATTCCAAGGTAATATCTCTAACTTGCACAGCCAATAGAACAAATGAACGTCTGTCTCCAAGAATTGGAGATAACTTGATTACTTGAGTAAAAAATAACTGTATGCTAATGAAGGGAACAGCAAAAAGACATTGTAGGGCTGTGGGAAAGCAGGAGAGAAAAGGGGTAGAAAAAGAGAATAGATGATAGAGTTCAGAGTCTTTGATAGTCGTTGTCTCTACTGTCTCTGTTACGGAGCTCGGGTCTCTTTATGTTTATGTAGCTGGTGCCCGGTGGTAGAAGGCAGCTCATCCTTTGCTCTGTGAGGTCAGAACGTGACTGGTCCATTCTGTATATTGATTTAAATTTCTACCACTGCAAAAACACTGCTTAGTTTCTGAGAACAAGCAGGATATTGTCCTTGCTGGGTTCGTGAGAGGTTCAAATTTGCATTTAGCATCTTAACATCTAGGGGATGGAGGTCTCTTGATTGTGAAGCCCAGGCATGGCATGTGCAAACATCTGCTTGCACAGCAGTACCATTTACACCGGGGAAGAGCTTAAACTTTCCAGCATTCAAAACATTCACTATTTTTAGCATCACGTTGAATCCTCTGTGTCCTTTCTCATCGGTTACTGAATAGATTTGTGGGTAACTGGTGTCTGGGCAGTTACTGGATCCTCTCAGCAGGTCAAGAGTGCTAGGCAATGTCAAGATGTCTTGCCTGAAAATAACAGACCAGCTGGCATTTCTGCTGTTCCGCATTGTCATCGTTCTCCTGTGCCAGATCCTTAGACTTCAGAATTTTCTGGTGAAGCAAATTTCATCAGAAAATTAAAACTTGTAGAAACAGAATTTGTATGTCAGAAAAACATAGTTTAGCTAAAACTCCCAATGTGAAATTTTTAAAGAAGTGCTTGGGAGTTGTTTAAATATCTTTCTGGCTTTTCTAAAAGCAGCTGAATCCTTTTTACAGAAAAGGAATTTATTATGAAATTTTAATGTATGTTGTTTTTTAAAAAGTCTCATAATCTCAATTTTTGTTATGTTAGGATTGGAAAAGAATTCAAATTGTTGAATCCCTTTTGTTATTCCATAAAAATTTTTCACCTTAGTTGTTTTGAAGGTCCAGGGTCTGGGATCATATGATAAGTAGGAAAGTCTTTTTTCCTTTCAAACAGCTTGAGGTCTCTTGTTGAACTTCTTCATGAAGGTTTGATAATCTCATTAAATATTTTTAATAAATAACAATGATTTTTAAAGAAATTGATTCATTTTAGTTCAACTGATTTCCTGCCACAGGCATAGAGAAGTTGCTTACTACTAGCTAGTGTTTATCAATCAGTGTGGAAGGATAGCTTGCAAGTTCATTTTATAGTTTCTTAAGGATTGTTGTTGAGGCATGAACTCTTTTTCTTAAAAAAAAAAAAAAAAAAAAAAAAGAACTGCACTAAATGACTGATCATAATTTCATAGCCATATATGTTTGTGCTAGAGAGCTGAAACTACTTGAAATATGACAAAGAACTTGGAAAAGTCATGGGATATGTGCTCCTAGAGGTTTTTGTGTGTTGCAGAGTTTCTGTTTCAGTCTGGATTTGAATGTATCATTGGAGTAGCTTATTTCCTGAATAAAATCCAGGAGATCTGAGATGTTCTCAGTATCATGTACCTTTTGCCAGATGAAACTGAAAAATATGCATTTGTTTTGGGAGACTAAAGTAACCGTTTTATGAAATGCATATGGCTCATATAGTTACTTAATGTGTATGTTACCGATATCAATAAAGAGGGACTTTCATATATTTCAGTTCTTACTGTAGTGTATATTAATTTTCTTTTTTTTTTTTTTTTTTTGCCTTTCCACGTGATGAGGTCTGTCAGGACTGGTCCAGCGTTGGAAGACTGGTTGATATTTCTGTTTAAGAAGCAAAGTAAATAAAACAAAATCCCTCGAGTGGATACCTCTGCCATGTTCTCTGGGAAGGCTCCTAATTGGACAGAGCTGCCCTCTGTCCACTCAGAGCCCTGCGATCACACACACGTGGGGAATTAATTCCAGCAGACTTTATAGCCACCTTTGCACAATAACAATAAATAATGAAATAAATGCAGAGCACTCTTGCTGCTTGGGTCTCAAAGCGCTCTACAGACCACTTGAACAGTAGCGCATTGATTTTTCTCACCCCTGGAATACAGCAATCCTGTGTCAGAACATGGCTGCCATTTAAAAGCGCATAACAAAATTACACATCATTTAAGACTGGAATTAAAACTCACTGCAAAAACTACTGGATATTTTTAAGGATAAAAAATACACAAGAGTTATCAAATATAGAATATGTCTATTTTTTTATCTGCATCGCTGTTTGACTTCAGAACCAGAAAAGAAACCTGCAAAAAATGGCTATTTTTTCAGTCCTTAGTCACTTAGCCAAGGAACTTAATAATTCCTATTTCTCTTCCTCAGATATGTTTCTTCCTTTTTTCTTTCTTTTTTTCTTTTAACATTTTTTAGTTCTGAACCACTTATATTGCATTTATCTACAGTCTTACTGATCTCAGTTACCTGACTAAATCTGACCAAAGTTGGAAACATGATTGTAGCATAATTGGCTATATCTGTTGTTTTTATCAATCCAGTTGGGTACCAATAGCAGAGAAACAGAAGATGCAAGAAGATGCATCCAAATATTCCAGAAAACAGCTAGATTGTCGTCTGTGCTTTCACAGCTCTGCTGTTCTTATTTAATTTTATTTATTTATTTAATTTTATTTAATTTATTTAAGTTAGACTGATGGAAGTTAGTGTGGGCATTGCACTCTGTGTTGTGACCTTACCTCTGAGAGCATAGTATAACCTGTCCCATCATATGGTAGTTTTCAGAAGGTGTCACAGATAGCATTGAACTCCTTTACAGATGTTACCTCATACTGTCAGCCCTTCTCCAGTGAGCTTTTCACTGCCACTTCAAAAGGGCTCTTTCAGTATGACTTCTTTGATCCAAAATTATTTGTTTGCATTTGTTCAGATGAAACACAGTTTATTTTTTTCTTTAACTTGAAAAACCAGGTATCTTTTGGTTCTTCGTTTATCTTGAAATTCTTGAACTTTTTTTTCAGTGAAGCCAAGGGTGCAGTGATACTTTAATTAGTTTTTATTTATCCTTTTCATGTGTGCATGTGTATAGATTCCAGTGTTCCAGTTTATAGGAAAATGTCTCGGTTTCTGAATTTTTTCCACACTTGCTTGCTAATGGTAATTAACAGCTTTTTGTAAGTTCTCTGAAATCCTGCTCTAGAATTTTGAATTTCAATACTTTATGGTTTCTAGTATTGAGCTGTCTCACACCACCATGTTCTCCATTGGCAATTTCCTTATTTATAAGAAACTTTTAGAAAAAAGATATCAGACCTAACAAATTTTTCATTTTTTATGCATTAAGAGGAAGAGAGGGTCAAAGAATTGGCATCTCTTTTATTTTTTTTCTTCTTTTCCTGTTTATAGTTTTCCTGGGCCCATAATTACTGACTGAAAGAATATCCCTGTTACTGAATGCTCTATAGTTGAGTCGTGGGAAGTAATACATTCTAGACTCTTATTTCAGATTAAATTGCAAGATATTATTTATTTCAATCTTCAGCAATTTAAAGATGCAGTTTTTTTTTGTTTTTTGTTTTTGTGGGGAGGGGGACACTGTTAGAGGAACTACTGTGTTGTAGTGAGGCAGTAGTGAGGAATGAAGCTCTAAAGGTTTGGAAGTTTGGAAAAGTTCAGATGCCTCAAAATGCTTGGATTCTTCTCAAAACTTTTTCTTAGCTGTATAAATCTACCACCCAGCTGTCATCCTCTGAGGAATTAGCAAAAAAAAAGTGTGTTTATAAGACAAATCGTTTGGCTGATGGAGAGAAATATGTTAGCAATATTCTTGGATTCACATTTAAAAGTAGAATATTTCTTCCATTGGAGTCAGAAGTCAAGACTGCAAGTAGGTTCTTTCCAGCAAACTTACAAAAGCCTTTTTCTTTCTGCAGGCATTTAGCCACACCACCATGGCTGTGATCTTGTCAGTTCTCATAAGCTAGTAACACCAATGGTAACAAAATACTTTCCCTAGTTATAGGATGTACATTTCCATGAATTGGTTTGGTTCATCTCATATATGAAGTGTGAATCTTTTTTTCTGTTTTTTTTTTTTTTTTGAAAGCATGAAGAACACTGAAAGAATTCTGAGCAGTTTTCTTAATATTAAAAGCTAGTCATACTGAGGACAAGCAATTTCTTATAACTGAGTCAGTAATGGCAAGAAATTATTCGATACAAACCTAGCCTGAGACGGGTAGTACCTCTCTTCTGCGGCAAGCTGAGTAAACCTGACGGGATCGGGCCCAAAGCACGTAAACGAGTGGGTGATTCACGGTACAGGATTTCCGCATCTTCTGCAAAACAACCCAGCATCTGGGGTAGCGACACCAGAGAGGACAGACTGAGTGTGGACTCTCCTGCCTTTGCTATATATAAGCAATTATCATTCAGGCGGATTTGAAAGGACTTTACAGCCAGGCTCATTCGTGCAATGTGTTAGTGTGTGTTAGTTCGCCCGGCACTGAAATCCGGCCACTTACGAACTGACATACGGCCTGGGCTCAGCAGCACGAAGCAACGCTGTGCAGCACGGTGGGCGCTCGGCACAGAACGCATCTCCGGCCGAAGCCACCCAGAGAATGCGGGAGGTACAGCAATTTAAATTGCAGTATATATTCAGGCAAGATTGCAAATTGAAGGGACTTGTGGAAAGAAATTACCTGGGGTTGTTAGTGATCAGCGGCTGTGACTAACCTGGTCCCAAGTCTCACTTAGAAGATGGCACTTTAATACTGCAGCACTCTCTGTCACCATGGCGCGGCAGTATATCGTCGTTGACTCAACAGGAAAAGAACCTTTTGAATTTGTTGCCAATGCTGCCAGGAGCAGCTGAGTTTTCTCCTATAAGTACATCCCTCAGACCTAAGTAGAGCCCAGCATCTCAGCTCCTATGACAGCTCTATTTTCATTTTGTAATTTTTCAATTTGTAGTAATTCTTTGGAAATGTAGATTGTTAGAGAGAGATGCATTTGTTGATCTGCAGCAATAGATCTCTCCTGCAAAATCCTATAAAAGCAAAGCATTATGAATGCAAAAGACTTTTCTTGCTAACGCTGTTGAGAGGATGGAAGTTCTGGTGGGAAAACTTCCAAGTGAAACTTTGGCTTCACTCAGCTGGAGTGGCACAGTCTCCTTACTAACAGCACCTTTTTTTTTTTTTTCCTTTTTTTTTTCTTTTTAAAAACCACAAACTTCCCTGTGTCACAGCTCTGTGCAAATATTTCCCATATGTCAGCTGTCCGATCCAGTAATCACTTAGGGCTGGAGTGTAAATTACACAAGCGGCAGCACAGACACAAATATCTCACTTGTAAGATTCCGTGATCCAGATAGATTTCCTGTAACGAATTGAAATGATTTTAAATTTTAAATCTTTCTTTTCTTTATAGCTGTATATATTCCAATGGTAGAAGAGCTATTATAATTCTGCCCTGCACGTTGCTACTAGCTAAGGCAAAATGTCTCACTTGTGTTTTAATGGTGGCTCTGTTGATGTTTGCTTTCTCCATCTGCTTTGATTTCTGTCCAGTATGCTGTCATTACACCACGAACTAGATTCGCTGGGCAGGGACTGTCTTTTTTTGAACATCTAGAACACGCATGGTATTTTGTAAACAAATGAGTTAATAATGTACACTATTGTTCATTTTATTTCTGTAGCACGCCTTTCAACTATAACATTTCGGACAGGGTAGTAGCGAGGAGAGTATCTTGATTTTATGGAATTCTGTGAGGTTTTAAATCAATCTTTTCCTTCAAGTTGGCAGAAGAGTGTCGCTCAGCACAACACTGAGTGTGCGCGGGCATTCATGGGAAACATAAGAAATATAATGATGCAGGAGATTTGGCTTTCTGAGGCTTTTTCAAAAGAAAAACATTTTAGAAAACAGTGCCTTAAAAAAGCTTAGCTGTAGATTTCACTGTCTGCTTGTGTGTGTGTGTGTGTGTGTGTGTGTGTGTGTGTGTGTGTGTGTGTGCGTGCGTGCGTGCGTGCTGTTAATGGAGCCGCCTTCTCCTGTCTCATCGCAAGTTTTAGTGCTGTTACTCGCTCCGCACCCGAAGGCGCAGTTCTTTACACTGAATGCAACTTTTCTCCTCCAAGCCTTACGCTGTATCCTGCACCCTTTCCATGTTGCAGTCTTTCCTGAGATTCCTATATTTCTGTTTTTTCTGTACTTCCAGTGTTTTTTGCTCTGTTTTATTTCAGTTCAGTTTTCTTGGTATCTTTTTTTTTCTGTCTCCATGCTTTACTCCCCAACACCTTTTCTTTATAATGCTGTTGTAGGCATGGACATTCAATGTTGTGTGAAAATAGAACAAAAATGGTTTCTGCACTGGAGGGTTATTTTGTTCTGCCTCCCCAGCTCATGGTCACGCTCTCTTCCATGCTTGTATTGATTAAATAAGCATATATTTTGGACTGTGCTACTGTGAATGAATGTAGCCTACAAGATGATGTGAGCAGGGTCAATGACAGTGATTGAAGCTGTTATTGGATTATAGCTGATGAGAGAATAAATATATTTGACTTGTATTGCTTAGTGGCAAGTTTTAAAGTCTTTCTTTTTTTTCTTTTTCTTTTTTTTTTTTTTTTTTTTTGGGGGGGGGGGGGAAATGAAGCATATGCAATATTGTTAGCTGATTGTGTAAAATAATCAGTCATTTAAAGAACAGCTCTAGTCTCATCCTCAAGTGGAAACCAAGAATTACAAGGAAAAAACCACATGTGAGCAGGGTCAATGACAGTGATTGAAGCTGTTATTGGATTATAGCTGATGAGAGAATAAATATATTTGACTTGTATTGCTTAGTGGCAAGTTTTAAAGTCTTTCTTTTTTTTCTTTTTCTTTTTTTTTTGGGGGGGGGGGGAAATGAAGCATATGCAATATTGTTAGCTGATTGTGTAAAATAATCAGTCATTTAAAGAACAGCTCTAGTCTCATCCTCAAGTGGAAACCAAGAATTACAAGGAAAAAACCACATGTGAGCAGGGTCAATGACAGTGATTGAAGCTGTTATTGGATTATAGCTGATGAGAGAATAAATGTATTTGACTTGTATTGCTTAGTGGCAAGTTTTAAAGTCTTTCTTTTTTTTCTTTTTCTTTTTTTTTTTGGGGGGGGGGGGAATGAAGCATATGCAATATTGTTAGCTGATTGTGTAAAATAATCAGTCATTTAAAGAACAGCTCTAGTCTCATCCTCAAGTGGAAACCAAGAATTACAAGGAAAAAACCACAAGTCCAAGGGGCAGTTTAGCAGAATTTCTATATTATCAGTTACATTTAATGTGAACTGGCTGAGCAAGTTCCTGACAAAAATACTCCACCAGTGTGGACTTCTGCATTACATGAATTTTTAAGTATGTTCTTGACTGCAACACTTTTTCCTCAAGGCGGCTGGCACAATCCAAAGATTTAGTGGAACTGGCTTAGATAAGGGTCATAAAACAACGTGGCTGGTACTGGTAGACCAGACTTATTCTGGAAGCTCTCAGGGGGCTCTCAGGAGGTTTTTGCGAGTTTTTGCGATTCTGGAGCTTCTTTGGGAACTACTCTATGTTCAGGGGAGTTTTCAGGAGAAGGGAGAGGTGGAAGTGCTCTATGTTTTATCCTTGGGTAGAGAGGGGAGTCGTCACAGAGAACAGCAGCCCGTAATCGTACGTGAAGGTGCAAACTGCATCTCTGTATTCCTGCACCTGCAGGAGTAAAACAGGCTTGAGATGTTCTTTTTAAAAGTTTCTTTTAATGTCTCTGTGGCAATTCATGTGTGAAAATGAAGCTTTTGTTGCCTTCAGTTGCAAGGGAGAGAAGCAGAATAATTCTTTACCATATTTTTTTATAATTCAGAGTTACTTATTATAGCAATTATTTCTAGGTGTTCAGAGTAATTTTAGAATCTTTTTTTTTTCTGGCAAAAACCCGCAGAGATAAAAATGGCTCTTGCCGCACTGGTACAGTGGCAACCACTGCAAAGCAAAGTGCTCCCCTGAGATGTGAAACTCAGCAGTTTCCCACTGAGTGCTGGACCAGCTGTGGAAGGAGGAGGAATAAAAGGTGATATGAGTTAGATTTATGTTGATGTATGAGGTGAGTGAAGACTTTTTGCTTAGAAGTTGCTAGAAGGTCATGATATTTTACCAACTGAGATTTATACATTTGAAAATGAACCTCCAAATGGGAATGTTTCCAAAGTCTAATAAAGCAGAGCTATGCTCATACACTGACCTTGGCAGGCCTGCAGGTAAGTTCCACAACTTCTACCACCTTATAAACACTAAGATGGGTTATATAGAAAAAACTATAGAGGCTCTATTTAGAGACTTATGGTAGCAAGTAGGCAGAAAAACTTCAAAACCACCAATTTAATTTATTGAAGGTCTCAACAGGAATATATAGGAAAAAATTCTGTCCTCCACTGCAAATATTCCCCCAGCAACCCAATCGACCAGCCAAAAGTGCCCAGAATTTAAGGAGGGGAAAAAGACCCATGTTAAACCTATTCAGCAATACCACTAAATAAAACTCAAAGGATAAATGTAGAGTTGAATCTGTATTTTACCTGATTAACTAAGCAAGAAAGCATACAACCGAGAAGGTTTTCAAGCTGTTCTTAACCATTTATGAAATTATATATTACTGTTGTATATAACATGATAGAACACCCGCTGTGATTTAGGTTTTATTTATTTATTTATTTAAGTTTACCAGCCTGTCTCAGCATTTCATAAAGATTCTCAAAAGTTCCTGTTGTGGAAACAGCTCCTTGAAAGCACAAGTGAGAGCAAGAACTTTTTACTGGTTTCATCTCAAATGCATGTAAGGCAATTTTAGACTTCAGGATCTCTGTTTCCAGAGAGGCAGAGCATGCCAGAAAAGATGCAGGCCAAGACTGGAGACTGGACCATTCCAGGGCATAAATTAGGGTAGTTTCAGGAAATGGCCACTCCCTTCAGCATCTTCCCAGCTAGTCCGTACACTGGGGCACCATTGCGCTGTCTGCCTTGGCTCTGTGCCACTCCTGAACTCTAGGAATTTTGAAAAGCCAATTTATGCCATCTTAGCTATAATGAAGTGTCACAAAGAGACCACAGTAAGTGATAGGATTGTTGCCTAATTCCAGAAAATGATAGGAATTGCAGTCCTTGCATGTGTCTGTGCTAATTTTATGTCAAACCATTAATATATTTCTAGGAATTTTTTTCTTACATTGCCTTTTTAGGCAGTTTTACAGTAGTCAGGTAAAAACAGTGTTTTAAACTTTAATGTACATTGTGACAGGTTATGTTTTTAGGTTTTGTAAGACCCAAGGTGAACCTCTGATACTTCTGATGTATTTTGATAAGAAAAGTACTGAAACAGGTTCTTTTAAATAGCCAGGTCTTTGTAACGGAGCTATTGTGTTTGTGTGCTGCCTTCTACTGTAATAAACCTGAAGAGCTGCTACTTCATGGCTTTTCAAGTTCTGTTGCCCCAGAGATGTACAATATTCTAGGATGAATAAGAGGTAGAGTACATGATACGGTATGAATAATCATGTGTGCTATTTGTGGCTGACAGAATGTTCAGTCTTAGCAGATCTACTGAAAGGATGGGATTATGAATATGGTTCCAGTTCCAGGAATTTTTGTTACATTGTATAACTAGTATACTATTTTTCTAATTTTTCACGATTGCCTTTTTTTAAAAGATTATATTTTTATTATATTTTTAACTTAGTAAAATGTGCAAGAGGTTCCTGTTCAGTTTAGAAGTCCATCTTGTGTAGCTCCAACAATTTGGTTCATACTTCAGGGCTCGGTTTAGTTTTTAGCAGTATATTTCACAATGCAAAACTGATTTGAGTTGTGGAGCCTTGCCAGTACTACTCATAAAGTGGACTCTCTCCTAACATAAACTTTTTAGGGCTTATCCTACATCTGCAGTTCATGAATTCTGGAATACACAGACCATGTACTGGGGGATGTATGGAACTCCCAGCTGGTTTCATTAAAAAGTAGGTCTCCAGTTGTGTGTTGGAGACTTACTTTTGTCCATGTTGAGCAATGTTTTTGAAATGATTTTGGCTCTTCTAGCAGCAAGTCTTTGAAATGGTGGAATTCATCCTTGATGAGTTTTATAGAAATACATGCACATAATTTTGTTTTTCCAAGAGTCACATTATTGCTCTTGTAAAGGAAGCATCATTCACCAGATATTGATCCCTCTCCTCTGGTTAGAAGGACTGGTCTTTGAGTTCCATGAAACGGCTGCTGGCACAGCAAATAGGAACCTTTTACATTTAAATATAATTGCTCTCTCATGAAAACAGTGTAGTACCACAGAGTTGTGCCTGGATACCCATTTAACAGCAGAAAAGACTGAACCTTGCCTCTGTTTTTTTTTTTTTTTTTTTTTTTTCCCTTTTATTTTATGTAAGTCATATTTTTTGTAGCCAACTTTTAGTAGGAGATCCTGCCCTACCCCAGTGCTCACTTGAATTTTCCTGACCACATCCACTTTGTATTTAGGAGCTCAGGCCTGCGCTCTCACGCAAATTTGTCTTTTGTCCAAACCGTATGAATGTAAGCCCGTAAGTTGATGTGGCTGTAAGTAAGCCTCAGTACATCCCAGGTGGGGATGCTTGGGACGATGATACGTATCAGAACAGGTCTGGGCTTGCCCCTCACTGGAGAGGGGACTGGCCAAGTGCAGTGCGATCATCTTTCTCCCTGTGGTACTATTGTACGGTTTATGTTGGACAGATAAGGTGAATGCAGGGCGCTCCTAGAGGAATATCAAGGAGATGGATGGGTTATTTAGGCAGCCTGTGTTGCCTAAGTAGTATGCTGACTTCATAGTATGGAGGATGCTGTGCCCTGAGCAACAGCCTGGCAATTTGGGTGCTTACAGCCTGATCACATTACATTTTAGGCTTTAGTACATTCATTGATGCCTTTCTAATCTATAGCACCAGCAAAATCTTTTCAGCAAGCAGGACTGTTTCATGTAGCACACTCTGAAGGGAACTGAAGGCTATAATTTTATTTGTGTCATTTTTTTGTGATTTATTAATTTCTATGTCCTCTCCACCATACTTCTTTTTCTTTTGGATTTGAGGTAGATCCAATTTTTATCTTACTGTATATTGCAATATCAAAGGACATTATTTTCATTCACTTCCACAAAATCTGTGATTCTTTACTAGTACAGAAAAGAATTTTATACATCTGTTCTTATATTCCCTTTCTACTGTATTTTAAACAGTGGGACTAGTGTATCACCAACAATTGTTTTTTGTCTAAATGAGTAGTTTGGTCTGAACTTTTAGAATACGCACACAGAGAGGGCAACAGCTTTGAACTACTAGTCAACTAGTGGATTGCTAGATCACATAGATTGTAGAATTTCATACACTGACCTTTCTGGAGATGCATCTGCTGTACAGATCCTTCATGATTATAGGTTCATTGAATATATGGAAAACATATCATCAAACTGAATATCTGGAACCTTGAAGAAAAATAAACAAAGCAAAACAAATGCCATGCTTCTCATCAGTTCCTCACTTGTGATACAGTATGTAATCTTTAGACATGTTAAATGTACTGTATATAAAAATACAGTTTTGCCCTGGGACAGGTACTGCCGAACTGAGAAGACTAGTTTCTTATGTCTTCGGAGCTCGAGGAAGGAGTTCTACCTGCTCTCGAGGAGTGTATCTACACTAGCAATCTAGTGTCCCGGAAGCTCACTTTAGGTGCAGAGAGCCACGTTCCCGACCCGAATGTCCATAATGAAAGTTGTGCTATGAACTGAAACTTGTCAGTCAGTGATGGTTCAGCATGTAACTTTTGCATTGCCTGTATTATGCCTACAGAACAGTCATATATTGACTTTAGCAAGAACTAATTAATTCAACATGAGTGAATAATTGCAACTACTGAGAGAGGACTGAAGAACTTTTGCCAGAGAGCACTTGTGAATTAAGCATAGGATTTCTTGGCCAAGCCACTTGAGATTCTTCAAGATAATATTATTCTCTATTTTTTTCACAATTTTTGTATATCTGAAATGTCACATCTAACTTTTTAATTTTTCTGTTTTTTTTTTTTTAATGGGAGATTAGAAAGAAGATATTTTAGGTAGGTGAGGAGTACTTTTTGAAGAAAAAAAATCATGGGGCAGGTTGAAGCTGTGGATGTGTCAGAAAGTTCAAGCCCCTGACTGGGAAGCTGCTACTCAAACTTTATAATGCGGATCTTTTTCCCTGTCCTGACCCCTCTCCCCAAGTCTGACATGTGGCTTTATAGCACATTGGTCAGTTCTTCAGTCAGCATTTCCTTGAACGTTTATAGCTCCACTTTAAAGGTGGAATTCTCATCCTGAAGATGATAATCCTTCATCATGTAAAATGACCATGTTGTAATAAGATCTTCTTGCAGGGTGCAAATGTGTTATTAGGTGTCAGTCTGCAGGCTCGGGTCATCCACCAGCTGTTATACTGCACAGGTTGTATTTTTTTGCAACATTTGGTGGAACATTTCATGACTGCAGGATTATCTGAACCAGATGTGAAAAGCCATCTCCCTGACACAAGTGTGCAATTAGTCATAAGTGATTATCCATGACCCCTTGTGTGCAAGGGGAGGGAAACTTAGGGTTAACTGCTGTCTGCACCTTAACTGAAGAGGGCTATAAAAGTTTTTCCTTTTTTTTTCCCCCTCTTTCTTTCTTACTTCTCAGACTTCAGCCAGTTTTCTGCTTGTTCTTGCATTTGAAATTTTTCAGGGACATGTAAATCAGAAGAAACCTGGAAACCTGAGCCCTAGCTGGGAAAACTGTAACAGAAAGTCGCTGAGAAAAGTGAGATCTGAGCCCTAATATTTTTTTGTACCTTACTCTGTCATTTGCAAGTCTTACAAAGTCAAGGTAATATTGCATTCTCTCATGGGTGAATGGGCAGGCTCTGCCTATTGGACCAAAGGCAAGAAACAAATTAAGAACCTTTCTGTGGTTAGGTAACTATTCTCTCTTATATGGAGTAGGACTTAATTTTGAGTTGCCAGCATCTCCAGTAGCATGAAAAATGGAGAGACTAGACTTTCATAGGGCTATACCTGTCTATGTCGATACCATAATTACCTCTGGAAACCAATAAGCAGTCAGCACAGTTCGTGGAGCACTGCTGAAATAGCATTCCTCATGGTTAATATTCTACTTAAAAACAGGCCAGCTGAGTTGCTGGATAGATCTGAATGGCAGCTCTATATCTGTGTATCCTTAGAGTTCCTAATATAGTGGTGTTCCAATATCAACTGAGAATGTGTTTGCTGATGTAATTGAATGGATGACTTTATAATAACATGGAAAACATTGAAGTAATCTGATTTTGTAGCTCTAACATTGGGAATTGTATGAAACCTTTTATTACATAGGGTCAAATAGGAATTTCAAATGCTTTTGATAAACCACATGTTAATTTAAGCTCTTCAGATGATTAATGATTTTCTTTTGTATGATTGGGGTCCATCTTTACCTTTCTGGTGTGATATTCCCACCTACTTTTCTCCACTTACGGCTGCAGGCTATAAGCTGCTGAGGTCTAGTAGTAAGTTTTATTTATGAAAGAAAATGCCACAATTCAGCCCCAGGAAAAGTTAATTAAAAAAAAAAAAAAAAAAAAAAAAAAAAAAAAAAAAAGAGAGAGAGAGAGAGAGAGAAAAGAAAAAAGAAAAAAAAAGATAGATAACTGATGCTACATAAACTTTGTTCAGCAGCTCAAGATATAAGTTCCTATGGGTTGCAAACTGTCATAAAGGCTAGGTCTAGACATGGTGAACGTGATCTTCTAGATGCTTTATTCACTTCAGCCAAAATTGCCTCAAATTTATCAGCAAGGAGCCTTAGTTCTTAGTTCCCATCTGTGTGTCTAACACAGCCAATGAACAGCTTATACTGACTTATACTGATAATATGGGGGAACAGAGCAGTTCCATCTACTTTCTGAAAACACTGCATGGAAACAGCTTCTTCCTGACTCTTTCAGAGGACCTACTGGCTAAGGGGCACAGGACCAAGCCTGTCTCACATGAGTCTCATCAGTAAGCACATCATTTACCCAATACCGGCTTTGGGGAAGGAAAAGACCTTCACACTTTTGCTGTGATTGGTAACCTACTCAATGGCACTTTAGCTCTGGGAGCAAATAATACCAGCTGGAGCATCAGATTTTTCACCCGCAGCCAGAAGGAGATGTGCCAGCAGACTGGATCGTATCTTGTGCCCTATTCAGGTTAGAAAGGATTAAGAGCATGTGGAGAATTAGGCACTGTGCAACTTGTCTCATCACAGCTACTTTTGTGGACAGTGGAAATTTGGATTGTCTGAATGATGTTTTTTTGAACACAGTGCCTTTGTGGTAAACAGAGAACCTGCCTTCCCTCAGTGAGGTATTTAAAAGCTTTACCAGTGTAATTTCTCTACTTCACCCATCAGAGTGGGGATATAAACCACAGACTGTCCAGCAAAGTCTCCCAAACAGTTTCAGGTTCCCAGCACTGGCCGGACTTGGACAAAGAAGCTTTGGCATTTGTCCCCTGGAGAAATTTTCTTTCCTTTCAACAATGGTCAGTTCTTTCTGGATCTGCCAACATCTCAGTTCAGATTTAAGCCTTTCATCATCATGAAGCTTTTTTTCCCCCCTCAGGTGCTTACTATCAAGGCTGGGCTGCATGAAACACATTTACTTCTGAGTTTTCAAGCACTGCCTGCACTGTAAAATTTAATGGACATCAAGGGAAGAATATTTGTTGGTCAAACAACAATTTTTCAAGATTTATAGTTTCTATCACTCCTGGTTATGACCTTACCCTCCATCCCAGCCACCCTTCTCAGCATGCAGCTGAATTTTTCCAGTTTCATGGTACACTTGAAGTTCTTCAGAATTCAGTATTCATACAGAGTCCTGACAAAGCATTGAGTGTTCACTTGAATGTTCAGATAAATATTAAATCCTAGCATTGCTCTCCTTCTCTAGGGGGAAAAAAAATCAAAACAAAGGAAAACAAATTTTGGAGGTAAGGTCAATTCTATCTAATGCTTCTTATTCACCTGTGACACTTCTGTCCTGGCTCTGCATATGTAGGCTGTGATCCTTATCTGTGGCCAAATGGCTCCGGGTACAACTTGAGCCACGGAGGAGGTGAGGGATGATGGCATTTGTTATGTGGGCCCACTCCCCAGACAGAAAGTAAGATGCTGTTCCAGCAATAAGGGATTAGCATGAGTGAAAGAGAGCTCTGACTGCAATTTCCCTTTGGCAGCTTAGAAATATGCTTAACTTTGAATGTGTGCGCAGGTCCATGGAAGCAAAACGGCCTGCTCACCTCCTTGCAGTTCAGTACGTGCTGAAGCTTTGCAGGATCAGTGCTCGTGTTTGTATTTCTGAACTCCTGCCAGATCAGGGCATTTGGTTTGGACCATAACAGAAATAGAAGCTGTTCACAAGGCTTGGGTCCAAATTTCCACACCATTTGCTGTGTTTGGAGATCAGTGTGGAGGTCTGGGCCTGCCATAAAAGTGGAGGAAAAAGAAAGGAACTTTTAATAAGGAAATGAAATGAACAGGAAAAATAGGGAAGGAACCCAAACAGTGTTCACCCATGTTCGTGGGCATCACAAATTGGGCAGGCAGTAGCGCAAAGCAGAGAAAATGGACAGATATGGGAGAATAAAACCAAAGGTAAAATGAAGCCAGTTTTCAATGACATAGGGAAGGTGACCAAGCCTTGACTGATTACTCATCTAGGGTTAAGAGGAAAGACTAATGTCATCTTTGGCAACTTCTGGCTGCAGGTACTGGAAACTGAAATAGATATTAGGAGCGTGGCAGTTCTGAGACTCCAGTTTTATACCAAGACAATGTGAATGGCCAAAGTTGTTTCAGTGGGACTGCTCTGAAGCTCACAGTTTGAGCCTTTTGTGTGCCTGATTGGAGAAAATCAGAATAATCTTGATGTGAAAAACATTGTATGTGGGTGATGGGGGCCAATTATACAAACATAAGTGATGATTAATTAAAACTGGAAACGAGAGAATTAGCAAGAAATGCAATATAGTACTGTTTATTATAAGTAATGTTTAGAAGTATTGTCTCTGTTACCCTCTTGAATCTAGCTGGGGAAAATTACTATTAGATGAAATTACCATACCCATTAATTTAATTGGAACATAACTTTAAAAAGAAAGGTCTGGTGCTGCATAATAAAGGTGGTGTAAATTTTACAGTAGTTCGTAACAGCCATTAAAAAAAAGATTAGTGGAAACATCTATGTTTCATTGCATAAAAGCAAGATCAGAAGCACAGTCATGGATTTCCTTCTGAACACCATTTCCTGAATTGGAGTGTTTTTCACTGTCTTTCCAAAAAAACTACGAGCGTGCTTCAAAATTTTGTCAATGTAGCAGCAAGAAGTTTAAATAGCATTAAGGCATTCTTAATTCAAAAGAATAAATAATATTATGTACTGTCAGACCACAGAATGTGGTTAATGATGGCAGAATCACCTGGCGCTGTCCCTTTAACTCAAGACCTTCTATATCTGAATGTGTGGGGTGATTTTATTTTCCTATTGTGGAGCTGCTGCTTTTCTCTTCCCCCATCTTCCATGTGAGTTTATTTTCCATTCCGTTTTTTGTTGTTTAGGTAGGTGCAGTAATTACATTCCCAGGACTGGCAGTTAGGAAGCACTGGCTTCCTTTCTAGAATACGAAAGCAAAGGCTATTTCAAAGCAGAAATCCTAATATGCAGATCACGCTGCATTTTGAGCAAATTTTCATGAAACTAAATATAATATACTGCTATGCAGGTTTCTTCCAATGGCCAAAGAGAAATATATATTGAACAATTTGATCTTTAATCCTTGGTATTAGCCAATTTATTTGTTTTAGGCAATGAGGGATGTTATTTGATCTTTTCCTCACTGCCATTTGTCTTGCAACGTACTCTGCAGATGCACCAGGAAAAGATTATGTTCCTTCATCTCCCAAGCAAGCTTTTTGTTTGTTTGTCATAGCTTTCGTACAGCCTTCAAGCTTGAATTTCTGTGTGGGCTTAGGTAAATTTCTGTTCTCCTTGAAGCTCAGCAGTACAGTAACCGGCTTAAAGGAATTGCACTATGAAAACACTGCCTTGTTCTTGCCTATCAGTTAATCCACAAGTTATTTTGGATTTTGGTAGCTTCTTTTCAAGTGGGAACACCTTTGAAAGATGAAAATAATTTGATAAAAAAGTAAATAAAAACACTATCAATTAATGTAAAATACTGAAATAAGAACTTTAAGAAATGTTCTTTGCAACTTCTCAAAATACGATTTAGAAATTTTGTAAATACACATCCACACACATGTGCACGCACACACACACACGTGCACACACACACACGCAGCGCTCTCAGAATTCTAGGACTTAAAATATAATATTTACCTTCTCTGTTGAAAGTATTTAAGGTTCTCCCTTGCATCTTCATCGTCTTTAACTCATTAATCCTAGCTAAACTTCCCTGAGGAAAGGAAATGTTATTACCTTTTTATAAGTAGAGCACTGAGGCAGAGAAATTAGGGCCTGAGCTCATAGGGGAATTTTGTGGCGTAAATCCTCTAGTTATGCTGGTATCAGTGGGACTTGGATGCCTGTATGCCTGGGTACTTTTGTGATCTGAGCTGAAACTTGTTGGCCAAGAAAACACAAGGAGCTTTGGTCAAGCAGGAAATTGAGCCTGAGTCTGCAAAGAGCTGTTAGTGCTCTAGCCATGGCTAGCATTTCTTTTCTGCTGCTTTCTACCATTTTGCTGGCCACTTACCAATCCTCCTGGGTGCTCACTCTGGTAACGACTATGTGAATAGGTTGGAGTAGCAGAATGATCCTTTAGCTTGATGGACCTTCAAGATAGCTCTGCCCGTTGTCTTGACTTTGTGAACAGGGGTCACTTGCAGGTACCTAATGTGCAGCTTGTGCCTCACATTAAGGTAGGAGACTAATAATAATACACAGCACGTGCTGTGTGACAAGTTTCAAATTTGATTTTTACTGAGCTAGTGATACTTTCATAAGCAGCTTTGCGAGTACTGAGTCCTTTTGCTGTCTGCAGTGCATAAGGCCTGCCATGTACTTAAATACTGTTTGAAAACAAAATTATTTTTATTCCTTTCACAACTTTTCCTCCATCTCCCCATTCTGTAGGTGAAAACTACCAATTGTATTAAGTGCTTCTGTTTCTTTGCTCTGACAGATTGTCACCTTAAAATTGTATAAATTCTACAATTCCTTGATTATTCGTTAGGGAAACATAGGAAAGATGATATTTTGGATTAGAAATCCCAACTGAAATATCACCATTTCATTGTTTACTTAGATTAAGCTAAAAACATTTGTCATTAGGAAAGCAAGAGGTAATTTCCTGCCAGAACACCTAAACCTTTGACATTTTTCTTTCAAAAATCCTTAAATGTGTGGTAGAGCATCAAAGCCTTTTCCCTACCATCATCGACAAAGGTCAATGGTTTCTGACAGATGCATATTATATCCCTGACTTAATTATGACTGAGTGCCACAATGTTTTATAACATCTGTTATCCAGTGACTAAAAAGTGTCTATAATTCTATTTCTTTTAAAGGACTAGCAGATGAAAATGACAATTTCAGTTGGAAATCTGAACTGGCAGAAGAAAAAAAAGAGTCCTTTTTTTTTCCTGAAATATTTCATGTAATTGCTATAATTTTGAAGCAACTCAAACTTTAAAAATTCCCACACGTGGCCTTGACAAGGTCAGCAAGGCCTCAGTAACTTTTATGTTTCCTGCATGATCCCTCCAGGTTAAAGAGAGGGCCTCACTGAAGGGAGGCCAGCCTGGAAAATAAAAGCTTTCCTATTGCCCTGAGGAGCAGCTGTTCTTGGGCTGCCATAACCACTCTTCAGAAAGCCCATTTTCACAACTTGAGCAAAAATCTACCTGCTAGATCATTAAAATGTCAGATTGCCCAGGTCACGTAAACTATTTCACAAATAAATATCCCTGCCTGAGCTTCAGCATTCAAGTGTAGTGGCTGAGTGTAACTGCCCTGCTTGGGCACAGCTTCCAGCTGCAGCGTGTCACGCTGTATCGATATTAGGCTGCTATTCACCATGGCAGTACTTGAGCATCTTCTGTGTAAAATAAACTGTAGTCATCAAGCCACTGCTGAACTTCATGGAGTCTTTGACTCCTTTTCTGAGGAAAAGCCCTGTCTATGTTAAAGTTACGATTTTTTGGTTGTTCTTGCAGATTGTATCCATTATTCTCTTAGGAGAACTGTTGTTTCAAAAAAAAAAAAAAAAAAAAAAAAGGAAAGAAAAGAAAAAAGAAAAAGAAAGAAAGAAAAAAAGAAAGAACAAGGCACACTGATGTGTGTGTGTCTTGTGGTAGGAGCTCGTTTGAATCAAAAGTCCAACACCTGTGAGCTGTTCAGAGCAGCTTTTTCACGGTCTGTGCCAATTTTCAAATACAACAGTTACACAAAACAATTTTAAGGTTTGAGCCTGGGAGCTTCTGCTTCAGTATTCAGCACTGAGGCTTCAGGACTGCTTTTGCCATGTACAGTATCCAGATCAGAAAAGCTGGCCTTGTTTTTTTAAGATGTAGAATCAGGTTGAATGCTGACTCTGAATCATTGACTTCAAGGCAGTCAGGATTTGCTGCTCATTTGCATTTCTGTTCTCGTCCAGACTTCACGTATGACCTTGAGAAACTCCTTTAACCTCTAAGGCATTGATTGAGCCTAACTCTCACCATTTAAATAAGGTGTTGAGACTAACTCTCACCATTTAAATAAGGTGTCTAGGTTAAGAGCCATGAATTTTCCAGTTCTCAGTGAAGAGAAAGGCACCTTCACAGGACAGTCAAGGCTGTGGAGAGATCTGAACCATGCTCCAAAACTGTCCGTCTGTCCCTCTCTCTGCTGAAGAGAGAGGCAAGCCAGGACAACTAAACTTGTACATGAAGTAAAGTAGATAAAAACAAGACTAGAAGAATCGTTTCCTTTACCTGAAACACCAGGGAAGGGTTTTGTTGGTGAGTGTTTCCGTTGTTGTAGGGAACGCAGTCACACCAGCTTAGGCACTGCGTACGGCCTCGGACGGTCGCAGCACCGAGGAGGCATCTCCCTCGCCCCGCGTCGGTTGTCAGTCGAGGTGGAACACGTATTGCGTTCGCTTCTCGGGCTTGTCAGGCCGATGGGGGATCTAACTACCAAGCAAGGACCCTGTCTGAAAAGCACAGGGCTCCTCAAACTCTTCCATTGGGTCATTCAGAGTTAAAATACAGAGATCTCAAAATGCCAAAGGTTAGTTTGGGCTGAACTGGAAAACTTTAATCCTAGAGCAGAGGCCTATATTTGTATTTCTCTGAACCTGAAACTAGGATTTCTTATGAGATCAAATTTGATTTTGCTGCTTTGCCTGGGAAATTTGTCTGAGCATTCTCTCTGCATTTCTGAATTACTGCTAAGTTTGTGATTGTTTACATGTAACTACATGTAACTACATGTAACTACATTTTTACATGTAACTACATGTAAAAAATCCTAATCTAAAAGCAGTAATAGGATCTGAGGCTTTGCACATGTTTCAGAATTTGAAAGATGGAAACTTTTCTGTTGAATATAAATGTATATTTATTTCTCAGCAAATCACAAGTAATTTTTCTGTGTGGCAAGTCCAAGAGCTAACAACTAATGGAGTGAAGTGTGAGGGAAATTATAGACCATTTTAGTACTGCTCCTAACAATTCATCAGATCTTGCTTCATTTGTCATGTATGCAGAAAAGCTTCTATATGTTATTATGCCTGTGCTGTACTGCACTATAATACTTCAGATTGGGGTGGCTTTGATTATTTCCTTTTCTTGATGGGCAAATAGGTTTCTTATTCATACAGATCTGTCAGTGACTCTAGCTAGCAGATGACTGAATGAAATACTAGATGATTTAATGTAAAGTAAAAAGGAATGGACTTTAGTGAAATAGCTAAAGGAGATCAAGAGGTTAAGGTTGCCTACTTATTGAAGAAGACGTTCTTAGAGCATGCCAGAATTAGTAGCTCATTTGTTTATTAATCTAATATGCAGTTATTGCCAGTGCATTATCAGTATTAAATTCTAATTGCTATTTGCAACAATGAAAAATAATATTTCTTAATTGAAGCTTAGTTAAACCAGTTTGGTATCATCACAAAGAACACTCTAGGTCCTAGGTGGTTTTGTCAAAATGTCCACTGAAAAGGAAACACTCAAAGGAGGGCAAACTCTAAGCTGTTTAATAATAATTGTTTATTGCAACACACCAGTTGTGATTTGATCTCTAGTTCCTCATTGAACAGATAGAACTATTAATCTCTGCCCTTTAAACCAGCATATACTACTAGGAAAAAATAAAAGCACAAGCATTATGGATGTTGACAAAAATCCAGGAAAAAAGTAGAAGTGAAAAATCTCATTAAGCTATATTTTAGTTCATTATGCAATCACTTCCCTAATTATTCACTTTACTTTTTGCATTTATACTTTGTCTGTTTTGAAGTAAGAGTGTGTTACATTGATGAGGGGATGGACTGTATTTTAAATTTTCTGTCTTTTCCCTTGTTCCAGAGAAGGAAAGGACTGAAGGTCATGAAAATGGCGGGAATTCATAACCCGTGACTGCAGGAGCTACGGGTGAAGTTATGCAGGTAGAGTGACATGCAGAGCCTGTCATTGGATGTTGATGAATTCTGGCCCATTTGAAGCCTATAACAAAATTCTTATGCACTTAAGTGGAATCAGGAAATTCAGATGTGGGTTTTGTTAATGATTTCTTTCATCCATTCTTTTTTTTTTGTTTACACTTCTGAACATTTTTGTTTCTACTGGCAGTGCTGAATTGCTGATTTTCAATCTGACCATTTTTGTTTCAGGAAACTGTTATCTATGAGTGGGATATGAGTGAAAGAACACATTATGTTACAGGTGGCACGGGCTATGTATGTCAGGCTTCTATTCTTAGGACCAGGGTCATAGCTAAGGTTGTAGATTAATTGTGTAACAAGGTGTCAGAAAATATTCCACAAATAAACAGAATATGGTTAACTCAACACTTTAAATTTATAGAAAGTCTAAATTAGACCCTTAAAATAACATGATTGTTCCTAAGTTCTAGCCTGAAGCTAAACCAGGGTTCTACTTTGAATGAAGTAGCTCCCAACTGACAGGAACTTAAAAGGTAACTTAATATGCTGCATTACTAGAAATATAACAGACTGCTTATTGGGACATGTTTTTAAAAAAAGAGAATGTATAATAGTTTTCTGATCTCACTGATACGTGTTCTGCAAATAACACCAGAGACAAGTGAAATCTGTTTTATGGTTTGCAAGAAATCCGAGTTTCAATTTGAGCAGTTCTACATATACAGAGGGCTCCCAGCAGAATCTTTAAAAATAAGCATATGTTTCCCCAATGACATCATATTCTTGTTATCTGCATTGTACCATAGTCATTTTTTTTCAATTCAGAGACAAAGAGAGCTACAGAAAAGTTAGAGACTATGACATTTCAGTTTAGTTATGTTTATTCCCACTACTAGGTTTAAAATATTTTGATTAACTAATGATGTAGTTAAAAGCAGCGATGGTGAGTATTTCCAGGGCTGAAAAGCAAGTAAGATAGTGCAGAAATTGGACTTAATGCTTTATTTTCTATACAGATTATAAAGAAGAGGTCCATATACTTGCTCACAGAGGATTTAAGGGGAAGTAATAAATGGAAATTAATCTTTTAATTCTCAGTTAAATCTTTGATTTTATTTTCTATTCTACTGTATACAAGAATAAAGAAATTTTATGCAATAATTTTAGTATAATTTATGTGCAGTACCAAATATGTAATTCTAGATTTTAATGCTCACATTTGATATTAGTGTCTATATGTGTGATTTCCTTTGTGGTCAGTGAGAATTTTGCTTCTGAAACGTCTGCAGGTTTGTTAGGCGTATCTGTGTTAAATATTTGGGAACTGATGGATTTCTCCAGTAACAACAAACTGGACCTAAGTGTTTTACATCTGATAGGCAGGAGCAGCTCCTTTCACTTGAGATGTGTGGTGTTACTAATAACAATCTGCAAGAAAATCTGTGAATGAAATTTGGTATCAGTGTCTAAACCATAAGTTCTCATCTGGTTTAGCTTTTCCTTATCAATTGCCAAGAGAAATTAGAATGCTATGGATTATTCGATTGCCAAATTTAATTAAAAAACAAAAATTTACTCATGTGACATGTGAGCACAAAATTTCCCGTGCCTATTTCTTCTGGTTTGGAGCACTGAGTGCCTTTCTAAATTTCTTTTAAAATAAGGGCATAAGATGGACAAAACCAGACTAAATCCTTCAAAGATGAGATGTGCCTGTGGTACGGGGCATGGTGAAACCTTGTTTTGGGGTTAAATGAGAGGATGCTGGTATAGAAGGGTACATAGAAATTCTATCCTGAGCCCCACGACTTCGTGTGGGCGACAGTTTTTTGTGATGTGTTTGCAAGGGCAAATTCAGTAGTTGATGTAAAGTTACTGTGTAAAATCGGTATCTAACTGTAAATCAGTCCTGAATTCTGTCTTTGTGGCTTTTTCAAGATTATCCTCATTTTGGCTGCTTCAGCTCAGATAACATCAGCTCATGTAAATCATCCCGATGTGCCAGTTTTCAGTGCAGTCATACAGACTTGTGCCACCTATGACCCTGGACCATGAATTGCGTGCAATTGCAGTAATTTTGTCTTCTGTGGGCGTTAACTGTTATTACCACGTTCTCTTATGGGTCAGGTCAATTTAAACAAACTTTTTATTCTTGAGAATCTAAATCATGTTTTTCCACCTTGTTCTAGGCAGAATTTATCCAAGTTTCAGTATCTTTTCTTAGTAAAACATTGAACACAGTGTTTAGGAGATGCAAACTATCCAGAATGTTATTCTATGAACTTGCATGCAAGGAAAACCCCATATCGTTCAATAGGAAGTGCATTTGGGAATTTCATTTCGTAATTATCCTGGTATGAGCTCAGCCCATAGTGCAGTAGAAGTTACAGGGGGGAACAGAGACAGAGTGAACCTTAAACCAGCGACTGCTGCTGTCTTCATGATCCAGTCCAGGCCGTCCACCAGCATAACACTGTATTTCCATCCCCTGCTTTCACTGGAAGTTGTGCTTGGCATGACTGCACTCTTAAGAGCATTTGCACAAATAAATAACATCCCTCTTCGTTATTTATTTGCCTTCAAATTTTAATCAGTATTTGTGTAATCAGTAGTAATTTACTATGTTCCTATTCAAAGAAATTGGCACCGTGTTTATGTGTAATCACCCAACATGGCTGTTTTAAGTACTGGGTTCTAAATACACATAAATTCAGCAATTATCACTGGAACAAATTTTAGACTTTGAAGTGAATTATACCAGGAGGAGTTTTCTGTAGTTGAAATTGGAAAAACAAACAAAAAAAAGGCTTTACTTGCCCAGCTGAGAAATCTGACTGACTTTTATGTACATGCACTAGGTATTTTATTTTTGAGTGCAAAATGTATAAAATTTTAGGAAAGCTTTGAAGTAACAAAATGCAGGGTTTCCCTCAGCCCTGTATAAATGCACTGTTTGGATTGTGAAGCTGAAAAATCATCCTTTCTCTTTGACTGGTTTTGCTTCCACATAAAACAGCCAAACCAAGTTCTAAATAAAATACCAATAGTATTTTAGCCTTTTTTTCTACCCTGAGCTTAGCAAGTTTGGGCGTCCGTGTCCATGGGATCTGAGGCCAGTTTGTTAAGGCTTTCTGACTCAGGTTACAAGGACAGGACTATTCACCTGAGCTGGAACTGATGTGAATGAGTTCTCTGCCGCTCTGCACCTAAGCACTTCAGGCATACGTCTTCACGCTGTGGTTGGTTAGAACTGGGAATAAAGTGCCAAAGTCAGCAGCTGAAATAAGTAGAGTAAATCAAGTTAAGAGGGAACAGGACAACATTTTGGAAAAGGAGGGAGAACGGGGTAAAACCATTACCTAGAAGTTCAGGGTTAAGATGATGAGATATAAATTGATTGGTATTTCCTGGGTTTATAAGGGCAGGCCTTGGTGGATGACCTCATCATCTGCTGGCTTTTCATCTTCCTGTGTACCTACTTGGGCTGCCAGGATGCTGCAGATCCTGCTCCCAGTGACTGGGGGATACTCCTTGTGAAATCCCCGGGAATTTTATCCAAATAATCTGTGCAGGGTCAGACCCATTACAACATTTCTTTAAGGGCTTATGAGTGCTGATGATGCTGATGTTCATAAGCTACAGTTGTGTGAGTATCTACTACATGAATGTTCTTCTTCAGACTCAGGGTTGCAACAATTGATCTGCCTTGGTTTAATGCAAATTTCTAGGTGATCATATGCCTTTCTAACTGAGTGGCTTATTACTGGTTAGCTTAACTGTGTTCCTAACTGAAGCGAAGTAGCCTAGAAATAAGTTAATTTTAATCAAAGCAAATATTTTATTCTAATTAAATTATCCTACTTAAAATCTCTCCTTGAGTTAAAATGGCATACTTTAAAGCATTCGAGTGGTGAATATTTAAGTATTTAGAAAAGGAAGAATTATTCCTTACAGTGAGAATTTGTAAACTCACAGGATACAGAAGTGGAATGGCACTTAAAAAGAGGTTGATATGGTCCCGGCATAAATGCAAAAGCTGTAAATATGCACCATTGCAATCACATCATGTGATACAAGATCCTAAAGTCCAAATATGAGAATAATTCTCTCCTTCACTGCACCAGTCTTACTCATGAGGTGTCTCTTCAGCGTTTTATTCAGCAGCTGCTCTGCTTTGGAAGTTTTCTCTGTCCCTTGATCGAGGATGTTGGAAGCAGATAACTCCCTGCCACAGGAGTCCCTGGAAATGTGCTTTTTTTCCTGGCTCTCGGGGAAGCAAGAGCTAAAAGGACAGCTAACTAATAAAAGGCCTACCTTTTAGGTAATTTTCTCCTACCCAAAACCCAGTGAGAGGTTGTGGGAGGTTATGAGTAGTAAGCAGAAAGTATCTCATAGCTTTCAAGAGTGAGCTAGTCTGCTGGGTTAAAGATTCAAGATGAAAAGACAAGAGTTAGGTGAAGTAAAACATCTTTCTGCACTCTTCTCCTTAGGTTCATCAAGAGCGCTGAAAACTCAGGCCTGAATGAATTAGTAAAGGAACAGCGTGATTCAGTGTTTTTACAGGGCTCTGCTGTGAAGCCTTTTTGTTTTTTAGGGGATTTCCAAACTTTTACCAGTTTAGCTTCATTTTCCTTAAGAAAAATTGTTTTTAGTTAGAGGAACTATATTCAGTTGCGGAGTTGCTTTTTTCTGAAGACTATTACAGATAATAACGGTAAAATTCCAAGGCTTGGTTTCACTAGCTGTGAGGAAATAAGCACTTGTGTCCCATCAGCTGCTGCCTTTGATGTAAAGTAAGAGGTTGGACAGTCTAAACATGCATCTGAAATGCTGCAGAATCAATAGTACATATTGAGGTTATCAAAGCCTCTTCATGTGGCATGTTTCATATCTTCTGTCACTAGCATTATGGTAATGGGTCCTAAGTGCTGCAATAGGATTTACAGTATGGCATAAGATTAAAATAGTGGATTGTACTAAGAAATTGGAATGTATTTTCAAAATTATTAGACACAGTTGGGAACATAGCTGAAAGCAAGACTGCCTTCATATAACATATTGCCAGAACTAACTGCTTTGATTTCTTAAGACTAGATGATGATTGTTTGATCATTTTATTAAAAAAAAAAAAAAAAAAAGTCTAGGTGTCAAAGAGTTTCCTTATGTCTAAACAAGTGTTATTAACTTCAATTATGGCTGCCAGGTGGAGAACTGTGCAGTTCTTTTACCATGTTTCAAAATATTTCATTTAGACATTTTGGAAAAACATACATCCCTATTCATAACCCCTGTTACTGTTCTGATTTATAAGTTCTGCTCCACTGTAAATCATTCAAAATGAAAAAATTAAATTTTATGGCATCAAACTTATGTGGCATCGTGCCTGAGCAAGGGCAGGAGGAATGCAATTCTTACACTGCCAATTACCATTGAACTTGCCTTTTTTCTTTTTTTCTTTCCTTTCTTTCTTTTTTCTTTTTTTAACAGATGGCTCAGATGCATGTATAGGGAAAGGTAAAGTATACTTATTCTTTATTTGGACTTTGAATTAAAAATAAAAGACCCTCTTCAATCATTTTTCCTAGTTGTTTATAAAACTTTAGCTTCCAAGTAATGTTTTTAATTATACAAATATTTGCATCTAAAACACAGAAAAAATTGATTTCAGGCCATGCATTTTAATTGGTGTGGATGGTTAAATGTGTCATTTATTTAGTCTGACAGGCTCCTGGGGAAAAAAAAAAGAAGGGTTGCTGTGTGGGAAGTGGTATAGGGACAAGTATGAAATCTTATCATTTTTAGTGGAAAGGGAATCTTCAGATCTATGAAAAAAAAAAAAAAGTCTTCCTCTAGTGAGGAAGAGCTTTTGGATGAGGAGAGATGACAGTTATTACTATTTTTTAAACTCCTAGTTGTTTTATTTGTTCTGTAGTATACTTTATCAATGCCAGTGAACATCTGTAACCTGGCATGATTCCTGGTTTTGAAGCTGTTTTTTTGGCAGAAGAAGCTTCTGCTCCAGTTTCTAAGGGTTTCTTGGAAGGCATGATGGCGTTACAGTCTTAGATATAACTTCACCTCAAGTGGCAGTGAAGGAGCTGCTTTTAAACTATCTGGTTGAGATAACATTAGTTAAATTCTAGGGGCATACAGAGAGCATACAAGCCAAAAGTATACTTTTCTGTTGTTCACAGATTTTAAATGCTGGAATGTATGATTTAATAGCTACAGTCTCCTTGGAAATGTGGAAGTGGGTACCTGGTCATACTCCAGACCTCTCTTCTGTCAGAAGTTCTCTCATTTTGTCTAGATTCCCCTTGCTTTGGCGAGGATATTCCTTCATCACCTCATCCTGCACTTCTCAGCTCAGCCAGCTCCCCTAAACGTACAGGCACATCTGTGGTGGCTCCTCAGCGCCTTATAGCCAAATGAAAATGTGCAAAGTCCTGTGAGCAGGGATTTCTACATTCTCATCATCTAATGGGCACAGGCCTGGTCATGTAAGGGAGCAGGGACAGGGCAAGGGCTCTTCCAAACTTCCTTCCTGTAGCAAAATGGTTTAGAATTATTGTTTTATGGAAATTTTGAGAAATAACCAGTAGCAAAGGTTCTTCTTGGCTAGAGTAAGATGTGAAAGGCAGTCAGTAGTGACAGCAATGAACTTGCAATCATCAAACTCTACCCTCTCCATCTGGATTATGGACATGCTTTCCACTCTGGTTAATATTTTGTTTTAATAAAAGAACTAGACTGAATGTACTAAAAATGTAGTAAAATGTATTGCCAGAAAGGAAGAATGGCTGAGACTGGAAGTCTTGTCTTTATTTACGTCTATTAAATTAATATTGTCAAGTAAATTGCATTTCCTTTTTTAGATATATTCAGATTATAACATTATGATTTTCTCATCTTATGTAAATCTAAGAATTACCTATGCCACAAAGTGTAAATAGAGAAATTTTCATGCTTTCCTTTTATAGCATGTATGATTTTATCTGAATTTGATCATTTGAAGGTTTCCTTATATATCTGTTAAAACTTTATCTATAAAATGAAATGAATATTGAAATATCTGATCTCCACGTTGTAGGTAACAAAAACAATATAAATGTTAATAACATTCCCTTTAAAGACAGAATCAAACACATTAAGTACCTTGAGGTTAAGATTTTAACTTCCTTAGATTTATTGTATGAATTAAAATATCCTCTCTTGTTACACTTATAAACATAGACCTCGTTAGATGGAGGAAATTTCCTTTATCATTAATAGGTCACATTAATGTGATAAAAATGTCTATAAGCTCCATATATTTTATTCTTATTTTAAGCATTTCCCACACACAGTATTTATCTTTCATTTTTTCTAAACTCTCAATAGCACTTTTATATCCTTCATTTGAAATAATAAAAAGTGAAGAATATAAAGAAGCAAATTAATCCTCCTCTGGGAAACACAAAAACTAGCCTTGCCAAATTTTAAGTTGTAGCATTGATTTGTTAAGCTCAAACATTTTCTTTTCTCTTCCCATGATTTAAATGGGGAAATGAATGTCTGTGCAGAAGGATCTTGAAATTAAATGCAAAAATTGTTTTCTAGGAAATAACTTTATGTAAGGTAGCCAATCCTTCCTTCAACTCCGCATAGCTCTGTTAGCCAGAGTAGGTGCTTCTGAAAGCTGAAAGAACCAAGAGTTTTATTTAATTTCAGAGGTACAGGTTATCGTAACAAAATCAGAATGGAGGAAAGACAATATTAGTTGTGAATCAGGTTCCACGAAGCCTCGTGTTCTGTCTCTGGTACTGGTCACTCACAACCGACTCCTCAAAAGCTCTGTTTTTCTGAAAATTAGGCCACAGTACATTGCTTGTATTGATTCCAGGCCCAGTTTTCTTTGGAGTCAATGCCAGACTTCCTACTGGACATAGATAGAAGTAGAGTCAACACTGTGTTGTCTAGGCAGCAATTTGCAATGTCTAAACCCAGAACATTTACAAATTCAGAGAGAGTTTGTTGGTGGTCTGCAGAAATCAGACTAGTCAATCTTTGTGGGATTTATTTCTTCTTTCTAGCTGCTCTTTTTGGTTTTTTTGTGTAATAAAAATGTACAGCAGAGCTATAAAGTTATCTGGAAACAAGAGACCAATGGTATGTAAGATAAGGAATAAGAAAATAGTAACCAAAGTTATGGTAAGAACTTAAAATGCTATGGAAAAACAATGCTTTTTAAGCAAAGAATTGGTTGAAGCAAAGGGATAAATTTTTCAATGGAGAAGACTCAGATGGAACCACCTGGAGGCAGAATGAGTGAGGAGAAGAGGTGGTGATGTGTGAGATCTGTGGGAATGAGTGAATGCATGTGTGTATCTGCACAGCTGTGCATGCATGCATGAGAGAGAGAAAATAACAGGTGACTGGATGATTGTATGTATTCTTTCTTTTCAAAAAATCGAAGAATAAACCCAACAAACTTTTCAGCAAAACTGAAAACTGTGGACATTACTTTGCAATTAGCTGACTTTCTCTCAGAAACATTGATTTAACTGAACTGAATACTTTGATGGGAAAATTAGCCTTTCAATGAAATTAAAAAAAAAAAAAAAAAAAAAAAGAAACATTAGATCAGAAAGATGTAGCTTTATTTTGCATTTAAAATGACTCTTCTGTATTTGAAAGTTGTTTTATAATAGAAAATTGCATTTAATATATATTAACAAACATAAATGTAGTTAAGTTTGAAACAAAGGTTTTAACCGGTCAAATTGACAGGATTTGATTGACAGGAATGTTTGAAGTTTAGCTTTTCATTATGGTTCAAATTTTCTGAAAATACTGGAATTTCTTATGGGAAAGAAATTTGGATGGTTTTTCATCTGTTTCTGATACTATTTTTCTTCTCAAGTAGTTCATTACTTGCATCAGCCACAGAATTATTGCTGATATGCAAACAAGTTATACTACTTTCACCTATTAAGATATGGATAAAATACTAATGCACGTTCCTGTAGTACAACGTGTTGTAAACACTGTTAAAGAATAAAACCTTTGTTTCCTGAGCAACCAAAATAAGTATAAAGATGAGTGAAGGAAAGATGCAAGACTGATGTTTTAGACACAATTCTCCACATTTGTATGTAGCAAGAGAAAGCTGCAATTGAGTTCTTCAGTGTCTCTTAGCATACCAACTCCGTGCAAAAGCATGGAAAAATTTTGGAGTTTAGAAGTTGGGAGAGTGCAATGTTAACAATGTAGAAAGAGTTTAGGGCTGAGCCATAGTCCATCTGAAGACGAAGCACATCACTGAAATTGTGTTTTTTCCTGTGATGTACATGTTACATTATATCACAGCATAGTGTCTGTTGGCTTTCAAGGTGTAGTTTGTTTGTGTTGTAAATGCCTTGTTTATTACTATGTTTTGCAGGATAGCCTTCTCCATACACTTATGACAGTGTATTTTAAAATGTTAGAGAAAGCACAGGATAGTAATATATTTTTTTTTTCTTGGCTTGAAGCATTAAGACATGACAAGAAAAGGAATAATCCCTTATTAATCAACCAGACCTTAGATGTTCAGGCTGATAGAAATCAAAAACAACTCAGACTCAGGATTTAGTCTTGCTGAGAGCCTTTTCAAAGCTGAGACTCTGGACTGCTTGCCCAGAAAGTCTCTTGGGCTGCTAAACAGAAACTCTTATTGTGTCTTGTAGAACCAGTAATTTAAGGATTGTACAGGAATTAAAGTAGGAATAAATATTTTGTCATGGGGTAGATGCCTGCTTAGTATGCTGAATTTATCAAGTAAATTTCTGGCGCTATGGGGTGTATAATTTCCATTAGCTTTTAGCAAACAGCTGCTGTTGTGTTGAATAGACTGTAGTTAGGTATGGTTTTGATAATGTTCATGGGGTGTGGTTATGGCTCTGCTAGCAATGGGAAAGTCTCTGGATGGCCTATGGCATGCAAATCCGTTACGTGGCAAGTGCACAACAGGCCTCGTTTGAGCACCAAGGGATCTAACTGTGCACTGGGAGTCAGCTGGTAGGGCTGTCCCCATGGCCTGAGGGTTCACAGGGGCCATCAATACCATGAGAGCGCTTAGCAGAGAGTCAAGTTATTTCTCAGTGAACTAATTTAGAGCACCACCCTGTTTAATAGTCTCTGTTTCAGCAGGGTCACAAGACCTGGAAGAGCGTGATGTTAACTCTACCTTCAGTACTCAGGTTATGTTCAGAGCTGAATCGTTTTCTTCACTGAGTAGTTTTGTTTGTTAAGTTACTGCATGACTCTTGAAGCAAAATCCAGCCACACTTAGTTGGATTCTGCTTCAGCATATAGGAGGAAAGGAGCAAGGATGAGAAGTATCAGAGTGCTTGGAGCAATTCCCTCCAGGATCACTTCTGTATTTGGGAAACTGTTATCTCTCTCTAGGCACTCTCCACAGCTGCTGTTGAGCAGCCACAGGAGAAATCAGGCAATAGCAGCATGTTTGCAGTGAGGGAAAAATGATGTTAGTAAGTTAGATATCATGTTGATACGTTGATCTTTTTTTGCGAGGAAAGCGGAGGAGGGATAAGAGTTTGTTAGGTTTTTCTATTAAACTTTATTCTTGTTTCCAATTCCTTTCTCAAACAGGGAAATAAAGATTTGGGAAAAGTCTTGAACTACAGGTGGTTCAAAGTTTTAGAGTGGTCCTTTAATAAGATGGAAGAATTACCTGCACAAAATAGTAACCATACTCCAAGCCTGCAGCCAGGAAAATGATTAGTTAGTATTGAGCTTGGAATAATGAGAACCTTTGGCACTATAGCATTGGAAATATATATTTCTAAATACAACAGAATACATGGAAAGCATTTTTTTAATCTAGGGAACTAGAAATAATACACCTGCAAGTATAATGAATGGCATAATATTGGCACTCCATGGGGCACTGAGCAATTTGTACCACATTTATAGGGTATTTCTTGCTATTAATTTGAAATAAAATAAACATTTTTTCCAAATCTTTGTTGTATTTTTGGCTCTCATTTATTGTTCACCAATTCTCCTCTCCTTTATATTTTCTTCTTTGCCAGCTCTTTCTGTTTCTTTTGTGCTTGTCAAAATCTCATTCTTTGAGATATTTCCCTGGCTGTGCTCCATCTCCTTAGATTACCTTCCTTTTCTTGGGCTTGAGCCTTCAAAAAAAAAAAAAAAAAAAACAACAAAAAAAAAAAAAAAAAAAACCCACAACAAAAAATTTTGGGAGACTCATGTTCTGATCTACAAAAACACTCAGATGTGTACCAGAGTTTGTGTTATGCTTCAGTGATAGATTTTCTTTAAAAACACACTGAAATAGTAAACACTGAATCGTAAGAGACTTTTGGGTGATCGGAGTAACATTGGGGAGTTCAGTAATGAACTTCATATATTAGATGGTTATGCTTTTACTCTGACTTAAGAAAAAGAATCAAACACAATGAAAAAAACTGGCTCCTCCTTTTAGAATTTGTGTTTTGTGCTCCTTTTCTTGCTCTGAGTACTTACTTGTAACTGTATTGATTTGCCTCTTCAGATTTTTCAGAGACTTTGCTTTATAGTTTTAAGTCTTTTCACAGTAAAGAAGTTAACTGCCTCAGTTACTAAATTCCTGTTTTTGATGGAAATTCGGGTGAATAATTCCCTGTGGCCTTGGCGTTTGCAAGATCTCAAACCCCACTGGTAAGTTCAGCACAGCGATGTTATCATGCATATAGTGTGAATGTATCCCCTTCTCTGGTGACCCTTTCCAGAATTGGATAACCTGAAAAAAATTGCCAGTGATCACCCAAACTGAGTCTGTCCTTGTTAACCCTGCAACCAAGCTAGCAAAATGAGAGCCAGTTCAGATGCAATATATTCCAGTGTTGCTAACCCATTGCTAACCCCAGACTAAGTCCTCGCAAAAATCAAAAAGCAATACCTAAGCAAACCCAGACATTGATAAGATGAAGCTCATCTGGCTAGACCACTCCTGAGGCTTTAAGGGAAGGAGGTCTGGATTCTTTTTCTGATATCTATGTTAACCATTCCTACAGGAAGGGAGGTCAATCCTGTAAGTTTTATTTAGAAGCAGCATTTAGCAAATGAAATAAAACTAGACAAGCTGTTTTGCTTTCCTGAATATTGCAAAAAAACTTTCAGATTGACTTTTTAATAATTTATTGTTATTGATATCTTTCAGTTTGGTCATCCAGCCAAGAAAAAGCACTTTGTAGATATTAAACCTCAAGTCTGAGATTCACGTGTTAGAGCTTTTGTGTGAATGACAGCTGCTTGCCAAGGCTCTGCACTCTGAAAGTGTGCAGCTTGGAGCTGGTAACTCTGCAGACTTCTTTCATTTTCTGAAACCTGAGACCCTTCCATTAGCAAGTATGCTGTCAACAAAGAAATGAGTCCCAAGCAGTTTCTTTGGATGTACACACCCCATGAGGATGTTCTTAAGTACTTTCTATCTAGAGCATATAGTATTACGGAAGCAAAACATACTTGAGTTTCTAGTTTTGTGGTTGTACAGTGCAGTTATTTTGGTCAGTAAATAGGAAAATCTGATTTTCAGAATGGCAGGTCTACTGTGTTAGCCTGGTAAATCTCAGTGTTATGATACAAAAGAAAAACAATGTCCATGTTATTTCTGGAGGTTTAAGGAGATTACCTGGGATACAATAGTACTTTTCAGCTATTAATATTTTTAAAACTCATTGAATGTAGTACTCAAATTCAAGAAAGATTACATTGTATCCTACATGTAATAAAGTTCTGTGGGTGAATTCAAGGATATATGCTCTTTCATTCTTAATAAAAAAAAGAAGTAAAAAAGCTTAGGTTTGATATATTCACTTGAGTAAATGAAATGAACGATAATCAAATGCTGAACAGAAAATAAAAATATCTGTCTCTTTTTTCACAAAAAATACAAAGTTCAGGTAGCTTCAGATTAGCAGGGAGATTAGTTGATGGGGAAGTTAAATGTCTAAAGAATTATATTTTTGCCACCATCAGAAGTTAAATTAGAAACTGGAAGCGGTTTCCTGAAAGGGAACAACAAGAGCTGGAATAAAATTGAAATCATAGCACTATCTGCATGAGCAGCATTCTCAGTTGCACTGGCGTGCACAAGCGTATGAAGTTCCAATGTGTCATGGGGAGGATATGGAGAGGAAAATTAGCAAGTCATTAAGGAAATGACTGGTGAGCAGCTCATGATATACTGCCAACATCAGCTTATTTGCATTGCTAAAGGTTGAAACAGGATGCTACCTGCAGCCTGCATGGAGGGAAAGGGATCTACACGGATTATTCATCCGTTTCTACCTGTAGGCTGCAGTGTTGCTCTGACTATCATTGTTAATGGAAAACAGTGATAAATAAAGGAGATAAAAATAAATATGACAATAATTCATAGTCAAGAGTGAATTTGATTTATGAGTTTAAAAATAGCTGTAGAAGTTCTTGCTCACAAAATAGCCTTGGTAGGAGATTGAGAAATTGGTTTCTGGAATACCTTAACTCCCTTGTTCAGATATAATTGTTTTGGTTGTTTTTTGCTCATTTCTTTGCTCCTTTTGAAGTCAAAGCAAGAGTATTACAAGATTTACTCAAGCAGAAAACCTTTGCATGGAACACTGTGTGAAGCAGAATACGGGGAACATTTTTTTGTAGATAACCCGCAAAGGCAAGTGCTGGAATTGGAGTCAGTGAAAATACATTTGATAAATTTTAAAATCTGAAGGCATAGCTTCTGCAATTACAAAGTAAATAGCTTGATCTTTCTATGGTAAGTGCTACTATAAGGTATCTAGAATCACTGTAAGATTTGAATAAACAATGTTTTTCTTTGGTACTTGGGGTAGTGTTTAAAACTTTGCTCCTTTACTTCACATCCAAGCACATCCTCCATGAATTGTTTGTTTTTTATTCAGCTAAGTCCCTGACTGACTTAAAAAAAAAACAAATCAAACAAACACCAAAAAAAAAAAGAGAAAAGAAAAAGACAAAAATCCAACCTCTCCGCTGTGGGCTCTGGCACTGGCAGAGGTTGTGTATGAGAGGAATAAAGTACTTACCAGTTGTCCCTCCTCAGATACCTGTTGAAGCATGTGTTTCTCCTCAGTCTCAGAACTAACTGTTTCTTATGTAAGAACATCTGTGCTCTTTTCCTCAGTGAATATGCTCATGATGGCAACAGTACTAATGAGTGGCTAGTTAAAGACTTTGAAATGTTTTGGTCTGAAAAACATCATATCAATAAATGTAACATATAATTCTTAATATATTTTGCAATATTTGTTCTGGGATTTGATCTGTGGATTTGATTTGATACAGCTCTTCAACACTTGGATTCTTCAGCCTGTAAAAACCATATCTGAACGCAGATAAGGATTTACTGCGCCTTATTTTATGTGGATGTGTTATGTAATTAAAAGAAAAATCTGTTTAATAGAACTTTTTTTCGTGTCAGGAAGAGATGAATATATTCCACTTAGCACTTGTAGTGATGGCATCCTTATTTAATTTTCGTTCACTACTCTTCCACTTTTTAAACAGCAACAATGTATGGACTATTTCCAGGATCTAGGACACAGCAAGTTCTGTGGCCAGTCGACGAACGTTCCCTCATTTAAAAGATAACTGATAATTATAACTTGATAACTTGATACCCAAGTTGCCTTCTGGTCCCTGGTTTCAGCTTGCTAGAGGCTGTTCTCTGCAAAATCATTTTGTGATCTCTGTCACCAGTCCCTGAAGGGCTGTAAGTTTCTTATGATTGTTTCACAGTGTCAGCTGCTTTTTCTGTAGCAGGCAAACTGGCTATAGCATTTCTTTTCCTGGAGTTAGCGTACTTCCGCACCCACATAGCTGTTTCCCATGTGTCCTATTGAGTATTTTCTATTAACTGTGTCTTAGAAATTTAATGTTCAAGCCTGTTTCCGGATTTAGGTAAGTCTCAGTTAAACAATTATATCATATTTCTCCTTATACACATGTGGTGCAATTTCAGGTCTCTGTTTTGTATTGCCTTAAGATCTGTTTAGACTTCTCTTGTTTGAGCTACGATTGTTCCTCTCCTCTCTCTGTAATGTTTTCTAACCAGGTTTGTTAGCAGTGTATTCATTATCTGAGCTCTTCCACCTTGTGGAAAAAGCACAGAGATCTTCCCACTGAACGTCTCTACAAGGTGCCGTGCTCACTAGCCAAGGGGAACCATAAAAAAACACTTGTAGTCTTGAATCCAGCCAGATGTCTCTAGCTAGCTGCATGCACAATCAAAACGGTTACTGACTAGCATGTAACCATATCTAATAGAAAAAAAAAATCATCTAAACCAGTCCAAATTGCTTAAATGAGGCTCAATTTTTCCTGGGCACCAAGGAAACGAGAGTCAATTAATTCAGTGCAGCTCTGAGGCTCATGGACATGGATACCATCCTCATACTATTAATAGTAGAAAAGTTGCACACACTTGGTCCCACTGGCTGTCACATGGCTCTGCAATCCTTGGGGTGGAGCAGGGAATGACTCCATGATGCTAGATTAGGTTGTACAAGAATTTGAATTTTACACAACCTTTACTAGACGCTTTCTTCATGATCTGTGGCCTCCTGAGATCGTCTTTCTGTGGCTACAGGAAAAAAATGTACTGCCAAAGAAAACTTAGTGTATAAGTATGCCCTGAGTTGGTATGAACAGCTTGAGAAGGACATATTGATTTTTCCGCCCTTTGCAAAGTTCTTCTTTCTAGTATATTTGAGGTATTTTCCCTATTATTATATTCACAAGTGAATATAGCTGTAAGTTGCAGCTCCAGTTTCTCATTAATTCCACTTAAAACCACTCACTTGGGAGGATGTGCCTTAAGCACTTTCTCCTTTCCCTGAGAAAATGGGGTGGGGTGGGCTGCTAAATAAAGATGCGGAAGCTGTGCTTGCTCCCTATATCATGGGCCGGGAGGCAGGCGAAGCTCCAGGGTTGTTTACCTCCAGGAATGGGTGACATGGATGGAGGGTGGGATCTTCTCTCATCTGTTACGAAAAGTATCAAGGGACTAGTCAATAGGGATCCCTTATTTCACCAACGGGATCTTCCAATTCCTCTATTGCCTCTTCCCCTGAGTTTCTGAAACCACACAGGAACAGTCCAGCTGCTTTGGCCACAGCTTTTCAGGTTGTTTAGCATCCTTGGTTGCCCAGCTTGTGACATTTTGAAGCAGCCTGGCCTTATTTTCAAAAAACACGTAAGGTTCATGGCAGTCTCTAGAATTCCTTTAGGATATCTCATGTTAAGTGCTTAAATGTTCTGGGGTCATCATACATAGATAAACTTGTTCCGTTTTTTAATGCTTACCATAGATGGATATTTCCAGACATGTTCTTTAGCCAACATGGTTGAGTTTATGAATCTTATTTTAATGTACAGCATAACTGTAGAAATTGTGCAAATACTGTGCAAATATTGTGATCTATTAGGGAGGGAATAATTTTGTAGATTAACATTTTTGCACTTGCATAATGAAGAAGGCTGCAGGTGCTGAAATTCTTCAGAGAAAATCCAGATATACAATGGTTATTAAAGTGCCTAACAATTTCAGTCCTTCGTTTTATTTGCTGTTATTCAAGGTAGCTTTCACACTGCCTCTCAAAGTCAACTATTTTCTAGAGATATTGACAAATGGAAGTAATATTATTTAAGGTCATAACTTCTGTCAAAATGAATCCCATATGTCATTAGCTCAGGATTCATTTATGTCAGAGGAAGGGTCTGATCCTGCAAGTTTTGTGTACCGAATATAGGCTTATTTCAGATAAGATTTTTTGGTAGCAGAGTGACAAGACTGGAAGGTAAAGAGTTAATACATAATCTTGCAATGAACACTATGATCAGTAAGGGTTAAAGTATCTTTTCCTGATTTCTGACATAATGTTTTACTTCAGCCTATAGTAGCCATAGGTAACACTCAAAATAAATCACATTAACAGGTTCCCCAAAAGCGGTCAAATTACACCATTACTTAAGAAAACCCCTGGGTACATGCATGCGCATTATGTGCTGTATCAATGCAAAAAGACAGCAAGCAAGATTGAAAAAGTTATACTTTTTATTTTGCCAATGAATCTGTTGCACTTTGCAATGTTTAAGTGGGCTTATACAACATAAACATTTGGGACGTTTAACATATCAAGCTCAAATAAAAATGACACGCAGATCGTTCACTTCTGAAGCTGCCTTGTGTTCAGTTATTGGAACACTCCATCCCTGTGGTTTCCGAAATATTATAAGTATATATTCCAGATTAAACTTTCTATTTTCCTCAAGGTAGTGTTGCTTTTCAGCCCTCAATGGCTTGGTTTTTGCCTAAAGAATCAGGTCCTATCAGCAAAATCAAAGGCGATTACACAGCTCAGCAGTCATTTAGGATTTCTGTGGCTCAATTAAGCATGTATAGCATGCCACAGCCACTGAGACTCTGTTTATTCAGTGAAAGTGCTCTGTAATTTATTTAAAATAATCCATCTTTAACAAATAAAGAGGCCATTGACTGGCCATCGCTGCAGGCATCCATTTAAATGCTGCCTTCTTGATGGTCTGTTTTGCTGGTTTAAGTTAAATACCTGACAAAAGTGATTCAGTTTTTTGGAAATAAGATTTCTATGCAGGATGTTTATTTTCTTTTACACCAGTAATCAGTTAGAACTTCTTTTTAACAGATTGACCATTAAAAATGATTAATGCTATTCTCTCTGATAATAACAGATTGTGACTGCCAGCTCTGTTGTGTGTGTGTGTGTGTGTGTTTAAAATTGCTTAGGAATTGTGTCTTTATGACTCTTTGCTAATCATGTTAGACCTATTACTGTATATATCTCAAAAATTAGATTAGATGTCTATGGCCTGTGACAAAAACTCTTTTCTTTCCAAACATGCAGCTTTTTTTTTTTTTTTTCTTTTCCCACTTGACCATTTCAGAAATGAGTCATTCATCTAAGCAACACCAGCGAGCTGCCATAAAGACTTGCCAGTGCTAGTGGATCTTCTCTGAGCATCAACAGATTACAGTTTAAGTTCTTCGTAAGTGCTGTTACTTGTTGCACTGGAACATGACCAATTCAGAAGAAGCTTTTTCTCTGTAACGAGGAACAGCCATTAAAAACTGTCCTGGGAATAGGGCAAAGTATAGTGCTAAATTTCCAGTGGAAAGGCAATAGAGAAGGCTGTTGGTTAAAGGACTGCTTCTTAGGGTTGTGGATAAATAAAACTCTGGTAGCCACAATGGCACCTCCTGTCCAGGAGCCACACAGTATAGCTGTGTCTTGTCCTCTTTCCAGGCTAAAAAAAAACCCAAACAAAACCACCACCAACAAAAAAACAAAGTCAGCCTTAGAGAAGGTGAAACTGAACAGTTCGTATTATTGAATAATGGCTTTTTAATGATAGTTAAACAGAATCATGGACAGCAGTCAATATTTTTTATGTAAGCATCTAAAGAGAATATATTAGATGTTCACAGCAGCATTTCAAAGTCAGAGCAGCCACATGTATTTGGTTATAGTAAGTTTATTGTTATACTATTTATTCTTTTGCTTCTCTTACAGAAGTTTTACTAACTGTTTGTTTGTACCTGATTAGATGGGAATCATTTATCAATGCATGTTGTTTGAAGAGTGGCTAGTTTTATTTTAAATGTGAAGATTTACAGTCTCCAGAGCCTAGGAGACTGCAACACGTTTATAGGGATTTAAGCTGTCTTCATACCTCATATGAACTGCATAGGACAATCTAATCAGTACCTGCACACTTGGAAATAGAGCACAGCAACAGTGATTCTGTCCAGCGTGGGACACTAATACACTTACTAATTTCCCCTTCATTTTAATACTGAATCCCAGGCATGGGATTGGAATGATGAAAGAATATTGAAAACTACCTTATAGTTTTGGAGATGAAGTAGCTCAAACTTCAAAGCTCTCTGATAAGGAGTTTTAATTTATATTTCATACAGATTTTCATCTTGTCTTTTAAAATGATTTCTAGACTTAAGTCAGTCCTGATATTCAGGCACTATGTTGTGTTCAACTTGCATTTGAGGGAATTACCATATTTTGAGACCTTAGCTCAACCAGCGTAGCAGCACTACAGGTCAGAGGGGTAGCACGAATTAGAGCTCATGATTTTACTAATGATTGTGGCTACTTTGTAGCTGTACAAATAAAACTGTTGCTGGGAGGAATCAGCAGGACATTATTGTCACTAGGGTTAGATGGTAGAGGAAACTGTCATATAGTGTAAGTTGAAGTAGTATGTGATCATTTTTTCCTTCCACATTTGCAGAGTTTCTCTTTTCTATTATAATTGCTGGATGCTAGTATTGAGCTAGGTTCTAGAAATTATGACTCAACACTAAGGGGTTTTGTTAATTTAAAGGTATCCAGGATACATTCCAGCTTCTAAAGTCTTACAGTGGAATCCAGAATCCTGTACTGAACCCTTAACACTCTATAAGATTCTTGGGAAATGTGAAATACCTAAGAATGACATCTCCATCTCATCAGCAAATATAAAGGAAATGGAATAAGAAACAAGGAGGGTAAGAGTAGTTTGAAATCCTGCCTCTCTGTAACACAAAAGAGTCTTGCTTATAGATGTCCAATCCTCTTTTTAGTGTCGGTGTCTGCTTTTTCAAAAACAAGTAGTTGTCTATTTTCTGAAGAACATATGTGGATGGTAATGGTTGTTAGATCATTTATCCTGAAAATGATAAATCTGTGCGCAGTGCTCTTCTCTGCCTAGGACAGTGCCAACCCATGTTTTCTATCCACAGATGGGGCTCCTAGCCAAGACTTTGGTGTGGGTAGGGAACAGTCTCTGACCCATCCTGCTAAAACTGTATCCCTCTGGAGGAAGAATGTGAGACTGGTGGGGCAAGAAAGGAGTCAGTATGTGTCCAGGACTTCGTAATTTCACAGCTGAGCACGTGATGCAGATTGGGGACTCCTGGACGATGCTTGTTTCCACACGAGCTGTGCATTGGTTAGGGCAGTCTTGTGAGATGGGAGATGTGGGTTCGAATGCACCTCTAGCAGAGCTCTCACGTCTGTTCTCTAGGCCCTGGGCTAGCATAGTAACATCGAAAGGTTGACTCCACTGTCACCCTCTCTGGTTTTAAAAGGAGGTTGCACAATCTTGATTCTGTCAGGGTTTTAGATGTGCTCAGAATGTCCTGGAGGATGAGGGGTGAGGACAGAAGAATGCTTCGTTTCTGAACTCTGATTGAGCTGAGGCAGGAAACAGCTCTTGAGATCTTCAGTTTGGAGCATGTAGAAAGCAAAACTTGACTCATTCTGGGACCTTCTAGTTCAAAGAGAGGTGCATCTGGAATATTTAGATGCATCCAAGATTAAAAGATATGTAAGCCTGGTTGCAATTTAGCATTTAGGTACTGGACTTCTGCTTTGTATAAACTACTCTTTGGTCTCAAAAGCCATTGACATCAAAATGTTTCCTCCAAGGTTTAGCCCAATGAAACTGAGGAACCAGATACCAGATATTGAACTACTTGTCTGAGGTCACGCGAGGCAATGGGGAAAAAAAAAAAAAAATCTAACTCCAAGCCTCATGCCCAATCTGTGGGATGACGTTGCTATCCTGAATGGGATCTTTGTTTGAGCGATGAAATTTAGCACCCCGAGAAAAGTAAGAAGACGTTAAGAACACAGATTTCCTTTGCACTTATAATTCAGAATGTTACTTTTCATTCACAGTGGTGCAAATATATTACCTTGGTGAGAAACCAGGGAGAACAGGGACCATAGAGCAGGAGCAAGCCTGTGGGTATATGTGGGGAAGAGAAACAGAAATTATGCTGTATGAGGCATTGGAGGCCTTCCAAATATTTTTATTCATTATTACTATTTTTATGTGAAAAGGAACAGCCTTCCAGGCCTGGCTGGTTTGCCTCAGGCAGGGATTTTGGCAAGTTCTAGTCCAAATCCAAGTCTGAGGGGTGTGTATGTGCGCGTGTGCGTGCGGGGTGCTTGCATGGAGCCCAGAATGTACAGCTCTTTATCTGTTCCTGCTCACTTACCTATTCCACCCTCCCGCGTCAGTGCAACAAGCCTTTTATTTAATCATTTGACCTTTCAATTCCAAACTTAGTGGTGTTTTTAGAAGGGAATTCATTCGATAGACTTTTTTATTGAAACACGTGTGAAAATACCAAACTAAGTGATTAAGAACATTTTAAAACTGAAAGAGTTTTTTATACGAAAATATGAAAATTCTTTTTATTACATCAGCTAAGGTAAAAGTTCTATTTAAAAAAAATTGGTAACATTTCATTTAGGATTATGATACTTAGAAAAAGCAAGAGTAAATGTTTCTATGACACTTTTAAAATATTTAATCTAACAGAAAATTTTATTGAGAGGTCTTTTCAGAAATGTCCAAACCATGGTTTGATAGTCATTATATGCTACTGAGACATTTCAGGATAAGTACTTGATCCTGTACATAAACTGATTGAATGTTTTAATTGGTTGAATGCTACTTGCTTGTCAAATAGTGACATGTTACTGCTACCATAGAACTTCAGAAGTACTAAGAGTTTACTGATGCATTTCTCTTCAACTAGCAATACATATTAATACTTCATCTATATAATTTCTCAGAAGAATGGAAAATGCTTCTACAAGAAAAACAGGGAGAATTTGTATTTCCAGTGACTTCTCATAAAGTAACAGACGGAAGAGAATCTCCTTTCATTAGTCACGTTTTAGAGGAAACAACTGAAAAGGGTTTTATGCAGCAGCACACACTTTTCCTTGACTGTAAGAGTTTTAATTTATTGTCCTATTGACATTAATATAATATGGATTTTAGCCAGTGCAGTCTAGCTGCTACATGTAAAATTGTATCTCAAAGTGATAGTTACCCTTAAATAGTTGCCAGCAGAAGATCTGTGTAGTACCCATTTTGCCTGTCTGACTTTGAAATAAATTATACCTCTTGGTGAAACAAGCTCCTAGGAACTTGGGGCAGTACAAGTTTCACAGTTACCTTTTTTTGTGATGCAAAGGGAATAAAAACTATGTAATCTTGCAAAGTCTGCTGTGAATGCAGCAGAGAATGAAAACTAGGATGTCTTCATGAAGTGGAGTACTTCGGGTGAGATTATCTTCATATGTCCCCTGGGCAGAAGAAGTGAGACTGCTACAAAGCTGATTAATCTTAGTTTTCAAGATTACTTTGCCTAATTAAAGATGCACTACTAGGGCTTGCAGCCACTGTTAATGACTCTTCTCTGTCTTAGAACACTTAAAGGCCTTAGATTGACTAGAATTTCAGTACACACCCTACGGCAAATAGAAATGGGGCAAACGGAAGGGTCAAGGTCTTGGCCTTAGGCCTTAGAAATCCTGGACAGCTATTTGCCATCTTGTCCTAAGGTGAATTGGTTCTGCTCTGGGTGTGGTGTGAATGTCTCGTGTGCTGAGGACCCTGATCCTACCAAGTAGGACTTGTTCCGGTGAGACTTCTCATACAGAGAGCAACAGCACTGAAGTCAGTGGAGGCTTCTGCCAATACGAGCAGGGATTTGCAGGTATGAGTAAAGCGTAGCGCTGAGTATCTAGTGCTGGTGAAGTCAAAATTCCTTCACCTTTCAGGCAATTTTGGTGTATAACTGTGTGTCTTTGTGAAACACTGTGTGGTAAAGCTGTTAAGAACCAACAGGAACGCACTTCAGGAGCTTATTTCAATGACTGAAAACACTACAACAGAATGCTACCATGATTTGGGAGTTGTGTGGGCTTGTCATACAATATATAATAATATAAGGAACACAAGAAATCATCTCCCTATAATGGTCTCTAAAGCACTTTTCTCTGTAGCAGCTCACAAGTGAATTTAATAAGAGGAAATACATCTGTTTTTTTCTCATTGCAGAAACCCAGTGGAGATCCCTGGATTTAGTCTTATGAATTAGTTTGCCAGGTCTTCTACAGAGTTTGTAACAGAGGCGCCTAGAGTGCAACACCCAGATGGAATTCTGCAGGTACACAGGGCAAAGAAAAATGGGGTGGGATGGGCGGCAATACAATTTTTACCGTCTTTTGCTTCTTCATGGTGTTTGCAAACCAGACAAGTCTTAAAAATATTTAGGGAGGGAGTGATTTGTGAGCCAAATAACTCAAAGTCTAATGGCCTGATTATCTGCATGTTTCTTTAGAAACAAAGACTAACGTATGTAAAGGGAAGGAGTCTTACCTGGAGTAAGTATTCCTAACTCCATCAATACCTTCAGTGGAGTAAGACAAGCTGCTTTGTGGAGGATCTATCCTGCTGTGTATTTCCCTATCTGGGAAGTCATTTAAGATGCATGCATATGGAAGCTTACGATGGTGATGCAAAATTGTATGTGCCTAATTACCCAATACTAGTATTATTTTAATATATTTTAATAAGAGTGTAAATTACCAGAAGTTTTTTTTTTCTTTTTTTCCCAAATATGAATGTCATCATTATGAGATAGACAGGATGCACAGGGTTTGTGCTTCCTCATTATATTTAAATAAACAAATATTAAAATAAAGAAAAATGTGGGGAGAAAACAGGTAGTTAACATAAATCTGATTTTAACCAAAACTGTGACTATTGAGTTGCTGAGGGCTTCTCACTGGGGGATGTTTTGGAAGGAAGGGCACTTTCTTTCTCTCTCCCCAAACTGTACTGCCAGCCATCTGTTGATAATTATTGTCCAGTCTCTGCTGAGAACTTGTGATATTTAATATTTCCTCACCACTTGAACAAATAAGCGATAATAACTGCAAGGTACTTGACCACAGGAGTAGAAAGATGAATAGCATGAAAGAGTCAGTGTACACCTTGGTTTGTGAAAACAACTCAGTTTTCTATTAGTGATTATGACAAATTCAAATTCTTGAGGACTTGGAGAATAAGTACATTGAGTTACATAATATCTCTGGAAAAAATAAGTTAAAAAATCAAAATTATCAAAAATCTTAAAAACTCTACATTTCTGTTTGTTTCATGTTATTTTTAATTTACATTATCCTTTCTCAGAGAAAATATTGAATGTTTACAGCTAAGCTGAGGATAGCTCACTTTTTTGCAATGTTTATTCTCTTAAACAGTCAAATCTTTACAGTTTTATTGAGCCGTATGTAACAGGAGAGCAGAAATCATTAAATCTGGTTTAAAAATGGCCTCTGAAACTGTCCAAAATCATTGTTGTAATTTTGTTTTTCTTTTTTCAGTTGTGTTAATAATACATACTAATAGGCTATGCCTATTAGTAGTATTAGTAGTTCAACGTCCTGTAGGTTTACAAATAACAGCTATTTCAACTTTGCAATACTCTTGATGTGATAGCTTCTAAGTTTGTCTAAGAGTGGTCTGGCAATCTTTTTTTTTGAGGCTTCACAGTTGGACTTTTTCTATCTCTACAGTGACAATCTCTGTGAACCTCATTGCTCAGTTTTTTCCCAACACGTAAAACTCAAGATTTTTAAAACTTATTTCTGGACCTACAGAAAACTTCAGATCTTAGCTCTTTGAAAACCCACTCCCTTTCAAAATGCCACAGAGTACGTTTTGCTGATAGCAAGAAAAATGTGTGTTGCTATTGAAAGGGCTTTGGATAATTTGATCAAAATCTCATCAGGCCTGATCCATTTGGGTGTATGTTTTATGCTTATTTTTTGCTTATTAGTTTTCCTTTTCTTCATAGGATTTAGTAAGTACAAGTCTGAGTGCAATCACCTCAAAGCTACTGAAGTTTGTAGACAGTTTCTTGGCTGCAGCTACCTGCATCTCAAAGATGGTTTCCAGAGCAGCTGCTCGAAAGCTTTTCCCTGCCCACCTTCGCCTTCTGTTCACCGGCTGATCTCCATAACCCCATGTAAAAAAAGGCAGAGTGGAAAAAAAAAATCTCAGGAATACTGATTTTTAATCCTTAGTTGTGTATGCATTTCATATAGTTGCCAGGTGCTAGTACTAAGCTCCCTCTCCCCAGTAAACCTTTAAATTTTATGGGTGTTTCATTATCAAATTGAAAAAAAAAAAAAAAAAACAGTGGACAGGAAATAGTAATTCTTAAGGTTCATGCAAAATCAATTATATTATCCCCTGATAATGAAAAAGAACCACAGATTGCTGATATATGGTGACTTTCTTAACAGATACAAAAGGCACAGCACTTTTCTTTTAAAAATATTTATTAGCTAAAGTGATTCTGGAAAGTTGTTTGTGTCACTGAACATTCACTTTTCATTTAGAAATTTTCTCTCTCTTTTTTTTTAATAAGATTAACAAATACCCCAGAGCTAACCAAAACCCCAAAGCTAGCTGTTGATCTCAGGTTTTGCGTCCTTTTTGGATATCTGCTTTCCTTTACTATTCTGAAGGAGCAAAAAGTGAAATGTTTCTGGGACTTTATGAAAAACATTAAAATAAAAGAAATGTGAAAAAGATAGCGGGGTGGGCTAAACTGTATGGGAGATCATTTTTAATCCGTGCTACTTCTTTTTACTGTTGGAATGTTACAAATATTAACTGCTACTGCTCTGCTGTACTTCATTACATAAATATTTGTGCAAATTCACACTGTGAATATATGAAGTGCTTTGATGGGCAAAGAGGAAAGTTTCCCCATGTGCTGGTTTCTTCTTTACATGAAGCACTGTATGCTCTGAACGAACTTTCACACTCATGCTGTTCAGCATCAGCTTGAGTTCTCAGTTCTCTTTTTTTTCCCCTCCTTCATAACTGGTTTACTTACTAAAAACAGTTCTATTGTAATACAGTAATTCCTAAGCCCTCCAAGCCAGCACTGTGGAATTTCAACTATTTCTTTTGAAATAATTTGCTGATCTGGAAGCTTTTCTAACCCCCACCACCTTTATAAGATTGATTAATACACTCCTTTATAGATTAATTAACACAGTAAGCAAAATGCCAAGAAACTGTATACTTTCCCACCTGTAGCATCTCTAAACTCTCAGAGAAAAACACTTTTGGATTTGAGAAATTTTTAACACTCTGCTGCATTTTGCTCCTAGATATGAGGGTTATACTGTCCCCCACCTTGCCCCCTGCCATCAGTTTTGCAAACATGCTAGTGGCATTTTGCATACGGAAATCAAGGAATTTTGTATTAAATAACGCATTTCATTTTAGTTGCATGTATATTGAATCTGTCCCTCTCCCTCTGCATCCTGTAGTAATGTCAGGATATTTTAGATACCAATGCAATAAGCAGAACCTTTTCTCTGTTGTTTAAGCATGGCTGTATCTATGGTACCTAAGGATGTTACAGAACTGTGGTTCATAGAAAGAGGGAAGATTGGCATAATTAAATATATTGCCTTCCTCTGCATGCCTTACTTTTTTTCTTGGCTCATGGAGAGAAGAAGTTTCATTAGATCACTTTTATGTGTTGGTGATTCCAGTTCCACAACATCATAAATGAAATGCAAGTTTAGAGCACAGGTTTACCTCATTAAAAAAAATAATAAATAAACAACCCCCCCAGTAGACTTTTATTTTATTTATAATGTTATCTTTCACTCACCATTAACCTGGGAGAGGTAGTAAGTAAGAAAAATTAGCTAAAAGATTTGACGTTGCTTTTTGCTAATATATTTTCTTTCAGCAGTTCATACTATTCATAAGTGTGATCACTCGTAGGAGTAGATTAGAGACACATCAGTCATATGCTATATTGGCATCTCTCCTTTCAGCTATATAGTATAATCATTATGCAGAGAAAAAAAATTCTGAAGGAACTGTTATAATAGCTCATCTTTTAGAGCTAAGAGGATAGGAATAGGGCAAGAGCATCTTTGTTTTGTAACTGTTTAGTCTCTGGTCTGTATAAGTGCATATATTGCAAAGCACTGTGACATGGACTGGGACTGTTGATGTCTAGATTTTAAAACAGTTTAGCAATGAAAATAGTTAGGCTCTTCCAAGATTATTAGGATATGAGCCAGGGGGATTGGAATTATGTGTATTTTGAAAATATGTTTTAACTTTCACCAAAAAATTGAAAATATGGAAATAGTGACTGACAATTCCAGTCAGATCTAGACATTAGCAGAAAATTCTGTTTTTTCTCAAAAAAGAGTTTATGCTTTTGTATAAACTAAAAAAAAAAAAAAAAAAAAAAAAAAAAAGAACTTTTGATGCGTGTTAGCTATGCAGAATGCTCAGCTGTCCACCTCTAACCACTGTATCTTTGTGCTGCAGAGGAACTGGCATTGCCAGATTTGGTGATTGTTATGGGTCTAAAATCCAATATTTAATGGAGTGAGACAGCTGTATCTGGATTTGCAGATCTTAGGAGCATTAAGGACTACAGCTCATAGAACCTGCTTCTGAAGTTCAGGCTAATCATGGTTTGTTCTCAAGAAATTAGATGTCTTCTTTCTATACCTTTGAATATTTGATTAAACTGAAGGAGGCAGCTCATCTATCAAAAAGTATTTTTCTTGATGGTAGCACTTTCTATTCACATCTAGCATACCTTGTCTTGCTTTAGTAGGCTGCTTTAATCTTTAGTTTAAAAACTATTGGCTATATTGTTTCCACAGTTTCAAGCATTAAGGCTGCATAAATATGTTTCCAAGCACAGTTTGTATTTCATTAGCGAAATTCTTTAATTTTAGCAATGAAAAAATCTCTGGAGTCCACTTTCACAAAGCATGCTCATATCCGCTCATGATTTATAGCCCTGACCATCTGATATTGTGATATTTATAATACTGATATTGATATATAATTGATATATATAATCAATTGATATATTGATATATAATATTGATATTGTGACACCTGGAGTGCTTCCAGTTCTTAAGACAAGATCCAGATGAATTTTGTCCTGTTTCCCCATACCTTGACTTCATGGAAAGTAAATGCAAGTATAGGAGCTAAAAGGAGGCCACTGATTGCCCCAAGGGTCCCTGATGTGGTCAAGCGGAGGATCAGGAATGTGGGACATGCCGTGGAACATATTTGTTATAGAGGTTAGACATTCTTACGGTTCTTGTGACCAGGTGTGGAAAACTAGACCTATAATACCCCTCTTGTCATCCAATGAGTTTAGCTAGAATTCAGGTACCAGCTGTGTCAGATGTGTCAGATTGCTTGGTTCTGAGCAGCTCCTGAATACTGAAGACATTGTGAAGGTGAGTATAGGTCTACAGAATCTTGTAAAGCATAGGCAAAAACTGCTTAGATAATCCCTTGAGGAAACTAGTAATCTATGTTCACAGCTAGGATTGAAAAGTGAGTGCCAAAAAAAAGCAAAAATTAAATACAAATTTGAATAGCTGTTAATTGAATGAGTACCATCCAAATGTGTATTTAGTGAGATCAGGCTCTCTGAAAAAGGAATATGCAATTAAATAAGTAGATAACTTAATTCTGCATTTTTTAACTGCAGAGTGTTCACTTTTCCAGCTTTTCCAATATTATTTCAAATCAATTTTTGTTTGTGTAAGAACTATCCTCACAAGGACCTCACATAGCTTAATTTAAACTATGTTTAAAGAGTATTCTTATAGACTAGGTGACAGTCATGATTCAAGAATAGAAATTACATTTTCATAGCAGGGGATAGTCACAAAAATGTTTTCATGTCAGGGGAAATCTGATTAAATACTGACACTTTGGTGTTTTATAAAAAATATTAATGCTTTTAAACATCTTGCCATAAAGACAACTAGTGATTTTTTTAGCAGGAAAAATACTAGGGAATAATTCCAAGATTTTACTTTACTTGTGCATTTGTTTATTCCTCTTAGTTATTTGGACTGTGGGATATGTCAACTTCTCAGAGTTCTAATACAACCATTAATCTTTCTAAGAATAATTGAGGGTCATTATCTGCCTAAATCAAAATATCAGCAAATGCCTCTAAGACACTATGCTAATATCTGAAATTCCCAAATGAGAAGGGCTATTTCAATATGTATTTTCAGTAGTTTCATGTTTTAGTTAGAAGGAAAAAAAAAAAGATTCAAGAATAAATCTAGTATGGAGTATAATCAAACAGCAGGGCAGTCTCAGAGACATCCATCAACAGAAACAACCAACTATCATCACTACATTCACTTTAGGAGCCAGCCCACAAGCCTAGGTGTTGCTGCTGGAAAATGTATAATGCAGCTTCACATCAGAATCCTAGAGCTGCCAAGTATATCTCCAGAGTAACTTTAACATTGATTACACTTGATGAAGGAGGTAAAGGAAGTAAAATTATGTGCCAGCAGCACTAGGAGGATAAGGCCAATATTGAATTTAAAGTACATTTATGTGAATTTGTATTCTGCCATTAAACAGCAGTTTTTAATAGGATGAACTTTGCCTACAAAAGTTTCAGGCATTTCGGCTTACTGCTGCTGGCTTTGTGCAAATATATAGGCTTTTAATTAGGTCCACTAGGCTACATAATAAGGAAGTGTTTGAAGACACTCGAAACAGCAAATCCTATAATGATGAACTGCCCTTATGATACAATTCTAGTCTCTGAACCTCCCCAGTGCAAAAGAATTCTATTTTAACGTGCGTTCTAAGTAGTTTCACATTTTAGTTGGAAAGAGAAATCAAGCGTGACACAGTAAGAGCTTTGCTGAGATTGGAGGAGGAGTGTTGTAGGCTGCAGTCCTGCAGATTGTGATATTGTAACCGTCAATATTGTCTGAAAAAGCATACTTTATTTCTATATTTTATATATCTAGTACTTAAAGTGAACATAATTAGCAAACAGATGTCTAGCCCAGAAGGATCTACAAAGCAGTTCCATATGGTCCCACTCATCAGAAGTTATACAATTAAAAGACCAAGCTGGAGCTTGATTATAGAATCTATATCCAATTTTACCTTAGGAAGTCCAGACCTGTGCAGAAATCCAGGAAAAAATCTATTTTCTTATTCAGACTTGCTTTGAAGGCTTAAGTAGCCTTCATGCTGGTCTTCTATGGAGAAATGCCTGCTCATCTCATCTATGGACTAGATGAACATACTGGGTGTGGGAGAATAATAAGTGCCTCCTTTTAACCTCTTCTGAGTAAGCGTTAAAAGATTCCTTGAAAGGGATGTAACCCTGAATAGGGAGGAGAACACTGTCCTGGAAAAAAGTGAGAGGGAAGCCTTCTGAGAAATGGAATTGTCCTACTTTGAATACGGGCTAAGTAAGCAGTACCCTCTAAACCTAAATAAGCGAAGGGCTAGCTTTGCAAGCAGAGTTTCTTAGTAGGAAACCATTTGTTCTCCATTAAAAATGATGGCTCAGTGATCATTGTTGAATATTTCAGCCAAAGAATAAAACTTTCATCATGTCTGAATTTGAGTGTCATGGAGACATAATTTTTTTTTTTTTTTTTTTAAGAAAATACATTTATTTTGTGGTAGAGATGATCTTTTTCCTCTGTGCTGGAATAAACCCTAGCACAATGGGATATTAAATCACGATAAAGTCTGCTGCAGTGCCAATAGTCTGGAATTCTGCAAAGACTTAGTGGAGAAATTCCATAATCAGTCTCATCTTTCTATTGGGAAGCAGTTAAAAAATAAATTTAAAAGGGATAAATGGGCACTGCAGTAGACATCATCCTTCATCTGTCATTCTTACTGGGAATAAATATTCTCCATACACTGGTTTCATAGCTGCAACTAGGACTTCAGTCCTTGTTCTAGAGAAACAACTTTGCTTGAATAAAACTGGAGTGTCCTAATCAATTTTAGTGAAATAGGTTGAGGAGTAGTGCAACAAAGAGCTGTTTGACCCTCCTTTGTCTTTCTGTAGTGCTCTGGTCTGAGCAATTCTATGGTCAGAAAAAAAAATATAAGGAAAGAATAAGGAGAGCTTCAGGCCTTGAGAAGCTTGAATCTCCTGAGTAAGACACTGAGGTTAGGCCGCAGCCATATTAACTGATCAGTCCTGTCATTTTCCAAAATCACACAAAGGCTTCACCTCTGTGAGATGCTGATTATGGGAGTAATGTTTATTTCTTCCCAGTCATAAGTTTTTCTTGGTCTTGCTAGTCTTAGTTTGTCAATTAAGCTGCAGCATAAGTACACCAGCATGTAAGTTTAAAACAAAGTGTTAACTCACAGTGCAGGCTGCAGTTTCATTCCTTGAAGAACTTGTTTGCATTTTAAGGGACACATATGCTGTCAATATTTAATGAGGCCAATACATGGATTCCCCCTGATCTCAGCTACAGCAACCATTTTTCACACTATTGAAACATCTGCTGGTTGCAGAACATGATGTCATGGCCACTGTCTTGCCAAAATTGTTTTTACAGGTTGCATAATGCTACCATCTGCTTCTTCTTTCCAACATGCTATGCTTTCATCTTACTGATGGAAATGTAGACATTAGCAAGTTAATAGGAAATATAAGAAGTCCACAGTTCAGCAGACTGCCTTGTATACCTGGCTAGCTCCTAATTAAATTGTGCTGGTAGAGCACATGTGTACATGACAAAAAAGAATAGTGGTCATTGTTTCTTTGATCATTATTCTAACTATTGTCTGCTGAATCTGAAATTATTTAAATACTAGGCCTAAATTTGCTTCTATAGGAGTAACTTCAGTGTAAGGATGGTGTATTTTATGCACATTTGCCCTTATAGCTAGGGTAATATTTTCATGGTGTATCAGGCATGTTTAAATGAATCAATAGGGAGTCTATTACACCTCTTCTGTACGTTCATGAAAGCTGAGAAAATGGTTGTTTCTATGTGCTGGAGCCATCAGCAAAGAGAATAATTTCTTTTTAATTGAGTTCTCTAGTTCAGTGCTTTGACTGTAAGTGTGGAAGTAAGAAGCAAATCTTCTCAGGTGCAAATACGCATGGCATGTTACGGATGCAGAACAGAAATGTATCTCCAAGTAGACACAACAGAAACCAAGGTCATAGCCAGCATTCACAGGAACTGAGACATTATGTAATCTTCAGCAAGGTCATCAGTATAAAAACTCTATTTATTGTTAAGATTTCTCTAAAGCTGCTCATTGTAGAAAGAAGCTGCTTCTCAGAAAGCTGTACAGCTGAATGAGGTTTCTGATATGCTGTTTGAAACTTTGAATATTTCTGTAGTACCTGTTTAAGGCTTTCTTCAGGAAAATATTTTATACCCAAAGAAAATATTCCTGAAGGAGTTCCCAAAGGACCCAAAATTGATTTGACTTCCACAGTTTTACCTTTAACTATGGAATCTACAGAGCAATTCTCTCCACCAAGTGTCTGTGTCCTTATGTTCTCCCAGTGTGTTTAGTCATTCATACTAGTGTACATCCATGAAAAACTAATAATCTATTTATCTAAAGCATTAAATATTTGTTTTCTTTAATAAAGTATCTAATGCATTTCTTTGCACACAACATTTCTAGTGTTTTTTCCCATGCTTCCAAAGAAAATTTACTCTGCACTTTACTGTCAATAAACTGACTGTGAGATTTGATTGACAGCTGGCTGATATGACCAACTAAGATGGTTCAAATGATACCAAATTTTTCTTTCAGTATTGCTTTGTGTTTTGTGGAGAGCTACAGTTATTTAACCTCATACTTCAGTTTTGGGGATAGAGATTTCATTTATTGCAGTAAGTGTTAGTTTGTGGTGCTATTTTGAGTGCAAAGCAATGCAGATTTTTGTCAAGATTTGTCACTGGTAACTTTGATGTTTAGTCTCTTGTAATGTCCTCAGACAGTGTTATGAGAGGAAAACAGGTAAGTAAATGCTTCCTTTCTTGCAATATGTCTTGTTCAGAAACAAACGGGTCTATCACAGACACCCAGTGGAGGATGGGGCAGCTAGGAGAAAGAAGTGAGAGTGGGTGAAGGAATTGCTTGTGTGAGCAGATCTGAAAATCTGAGAAAACAAGTTGCAGTGTTTTGCTCAGGGAGACTTTGGAAGAGAAAATTGAAGTTTTGCATACTTGGTGATCACTTACCATTTCCATAACCTGAGGTGGAACCAATCTGAGGTAACCAGTAAATGAGACCACACCTGAGTATTGGATCTTGAGATGGAGAATGTCTGTGGACAGCTTTCTGCTGGAGTCAGGGATAGGAAGGATTTTTCCCCTGAGAGCGCAAACTTAACAGCAGATGTGTATAATGGCATAGTAAATAGCCCGAGTAAGATGTTAGTTGAGAATCTTGTACGTAAGAAAGAAATAGGTGTGTATAAGCCATTTACACTCTCTTTTCAGGCAATTCAGGTTAGGAAGGAGAAAACTCAAAGTGACTGGCAGCCACAGAGGAGAAAGGGGTTAGGAGGTGAGAGAAAAGCAGAGTCTTAGGGGAGCAGCTGATTTCCTTGCATTTATTTTGTTTGTGTTTTTCCATCAGTGGGGAATGACCATAAGTCCACTTGCAGTTTTGGTCAACTCTGCATGACTTTTTCAGTCTGCATACCGCAGAGGTGAGTAGTGGTGCTGACTTTCAGTGACAGAATGGAGAGGAATTCCTTGTGGATTCTGACAGTATCCATAGAGTCTGAACCCATATGTGGTAGAAAATAGAAGAAACTCTTTTGGATCCAGTACACATTAGTGTTATGTACATATAGGAAAATTTTGCTTATGTTCTCCATTGAGGTCAGTTAGCTGAAAGATTGAGGGTCATAAAGGTGAACTCCAATGGATTTCTTAAAAATTAAGTTTTCACCCTTTAATGGCTTGCTTTATGACATATGTAAAGCTCACATGTATTTGGAAAGATCCTACATTAATCTATATATCTAAAAAAGAATTAAACCATCTGAGATGTAGTGATGCTTAAATGCTAAGGTGTCTTGTTAGGTTAACTATCCCCATATTTAAAGCCTAATCCTTCAAATTTGTGATTGTTACCCTTACTTTTTAGGCTGTCAGTATCATACTTATGTATATTTTAGAGTCTAAAAGACAGTTTTGTAGGATCTCATTTTCTTACCTTATCTACTATTTTCCAATCACTCTAGCCCTTCCTATAACGTAGTTTTTTTTTTTTTTTTTTAAATGTTGCATGGATTGTAAGAACATAGAATTATACATGATGCAGTTTTTGAATATAAAGTTAAATCTCAGCATCTTTTGAGATTTTCAGTCTCTGGATATTATGGAACAGAATCAAACCTGAAGTGGAGTGATAGTGAAAATCACCTGCCATCCTTACTGTTTCCTGTGGTGTACTGCATGTGGTCAGAACCAGGGTACCGTGTAGTCCTTGTATCTGGCCCATGTTGAATTCCCTGTTTTCCAGGGTTTGTATCCTCATCCACAACAGACTTATTTACTACTCCCAACAGCTTCCATTAGGTCTTTTTCTTTCTTTCTTTTCTTTTTTTAATGAACCTGCAGCTCAAAGTCCATGTTACATATGACTGTCAATTCCAGGAATAATGTAAAAATGCTTCTGGAGTTATTTTAAAAGAAAATAGAACAATAAAACTTCTGTGAACTAGGGGTCTCTCAGAAGTATTTGGCATGAAGTGCCTTTAAGTTATCTTATCAGACAGGATCATTTATTCAGAGCATATACACTACTCAGAAGACAGGCTACCAAGCTCTACAGTCAATTTTAAAGGAAGTAGGATGCCAATACATAGCTGCTGTCATGTTCTTTCTGTATGTACTGAACCTTTCTGTTTCTACTAGATTTCTGCATGAGATTTAATGCAAGTCAGATGTAATTACAGAATGCATATCGCACCCATCATACAATCTTTATCTTATTGAATCCTTAATTTTGGAAGGTTTTATGTATGCCATTAAAATAAAGTGTGAAATAATTTCTCACACGTGGAAAACAAAAAGGCAAAATCAGGAGACTTGAAGAAAGGGAGTCTTAAATTAGCCAAGAGCATTTGGGTTAATTTCATGAAATAAAAATATTGGCTTAGATTCTAGACCATTATATTCTCGAGGCAAGTTATCTGTCCATCACAAATAGAAGAGGGTAACTAATAATGTAAATTGTCCTCCAAACAAAGCAATTAACTGTGACTGGGTGTCCTGGACTATCTAGCCATTTAAAACCTGATCTCAAGCGTGATGAACATCAAGCACGGCCCACCAGAAAGAGCCACTTCAGAAAACTGTAGGGGAGATATCACAGGAAACTCTCAGGAGAAATGCTCCAGCAAATCACAAAGGTAGTTAATAGATAAACATAGGTGAGTTAAGTAAACTAAGGTTGGGTATGAAGTGTTTCTCATAAAGTCCCAAACACTCCTATTTACCTTCAGATTTTGAAAATAATTTTTTCTGAATGATAACAGTCACTCAGTGAGACAAATTTATGTAAAGTGAATGCCTATTTTTGAAAATATATTTGAATACTTTTGTCAGATATAACGAATGCAACATTTCTATGCAATTTCCTCCGCACAATTGTGATATCTTGATTGAATTACTACAACTCTTAGCACAGACAAATATATATATTGTCAATACTTCTAAGACTTCTGTTCGTCAGTTCATAGCTATTGCTGGTTAGGGCTACAGTAGGTTTTATTGTACTATTTAACTGCCCGTTCCATGGTGGTCTATGCTTTTCAATGACAAATGGCTGCATGTAATTTAGGTGCTATATCATTAAGACAAGGAGGTGCATTTATGTTTTCTTCTATGTAATGTAACTCTTAGTGTATGTTCACTTTGGGGGAATTATGTGCTTGTTATGACAAATAGTGCATTTTCAAGTATTTAAGGCCTTTTTTTGGAAAGGGTCACTTCACTACATATATTGAAGGGATTGCTGTGACACAGCATGAAAACTTATGGTGTAGTTATCTAAAAAAACTTTTCCACTCCCTATAACATGTTTAGATTGCTTTTTTAGACTCTATAAAATTTTAGCTAGCACTAAACATAGAACTTCATTCATCATCACGCAAGCAAAGGCTGCCAAAGGAAGCCTACTCTTCCTGAGCTAAAAGTGGCAACACTCCAGTATTGGCAGAAATCAAATGAATCATTTCCTGCTTTTAGTTTTAGATAAATAATCAGAAAAGATTGTCTAGATTCTGATCCAAAAGTAATTTTTCATAGCAAGGAATAAGAGCCCACTACAAAGACTTTAAGTGAGAGAGTTCTCCTGCTAATTACTTGACTGGAAAGTCCCTAAGAAACATATATTCAGATCAAAATATCAAAATCTTATTTAAAATAAAATGTAAAATAATCACATTGGCTTTTAAATAGAGTACCATGCAGTGCACTGAAACAGATAACTCTGTGGATATTATCTTCTCTTTCTGCACTGGATGAGCATGGTCCAACGGGCGCTTGGTGGTTATGTCTTCTTCCTGAAGGAGGTGGAGAGCAAACTCTTCCTCTTGCAAGCCATAGCTGCCCGCAGAGGAGGGGCAGCTGCTGCTGCTGCTGCGAGTGGATGGTAGTGATTGTTGTGAAATACATGTTTAGAAACTGTAATCTATGAAACTCTTTCTTGTTCTTTTAGTTCCTTACTGCCTAGTATTCCGAATGAAGAAGGTGTCTAGATTGCAGGCAGAGGGAAGGCAGACTGCATCTGGATATGTGTGGTAAGGGGAGATCTAATTAAAAAGGATGGAGGAGACAAGAATGGAATGAAGGAACTCTAAAACTACAAAGGGAGATTGGAAAAAGAATAGAGCGAAATGGGCAGGCCAGGACAAGAGGTTAGAAGTCAAAGAAAGAGAATAGTGCAGTAATGGCCAGAGGAGAAGTGTTGAGAAGGTCTGAGTTGAAGAAATTACTAGAACTGTGTTGGGGAGAGGGGTGAGTGAGATTGTGAAGAAGGGGAAATTTAAGCACTTAAAGGTTGAGACTTGAGAAAGGGAGGGGACAGAGTTCTACTCTGCCCATCAAAACCAACGTAAGCCCTCATCTGTCTTCTGGTTTTATTTAATAGTCACAAAACTCACAGATAAAGCATGTTATGTATTCATTTGTCATGCTTGTCTGACCTAAAGGATAAAGACCTCCTAATATGAATTGTGTAATTAATTGAATTGGAGGAGGACTGGAAGTAGGAGGTAGAGCGATGGTTGGAACCAGCGAGCACTGATGGCAGAAAATAGAGAGGAATGGCTTGGGACCTCCCAAAGAGGAGAAAGCAGGAAGGGTCAAAAGTGGTGCAAATTAGAGCACGTTTCCTTATAGAGCCTATAATGGACCTAAAGCCTCATTCTCACCCATGAAATCTATGGCCAAAGTGCATTTTCCCTCTTGAGCTGGTAGGTACAGGGAAATTTTCCCTTTGCTGCTAATTCCTCTATGTATTCAAGTGGCAGAGATTTTGGGAGTAAGTTCAGTTCTATTCATGGACAATTTAGGACCTGATTTGGTTGCACATTTTCTATTTTTAGTTATTTTTTTTAATCCTAAATGTATACCAAACCTACCTTTTGAGCACATAGGACTTTAAAGCTACGAACAGGGGAATGAGGTCTTGCAGTGGGAGTGAGGGGGAAGGTATGTACAGGAGGAGTGCAGATGAAGGAGAGCTACTGACTGAGGCCAAAGAAGAGTTCAGTAAATAGGTCCTGGGAAAATAAAGAATAGAAATAAAGTACTGAAGAACAGTGTCCTGTCTGTGCTGCCTCTCTTGTTTAATGACTGATAAACTGTCAAACTATCTTTAGAAACTGATAAAAAATGGGTAACTTGAATTTACAGTCCTAAGTAAATTTACATTATCCAGACAGTAGGAATGACATATTTTTTCCAGGTAGCAGGAATATGTCTAATGACAGTTTGACAGAACAACTTTCGCTAAGTGTGGTAGTTAAAACCATCACGAGAGTTGTTTCTTCAACTCTGCGGGTTGTCCTATAGCTCTATGAGTTAGTCCCTGGCTGTTCCATGGAAAATGTTATAGATGTCACATGTTTACTTCATATCAGAATTTACTAATTTCACAAAAAAAAATACTTCAATACTTGTCTAATAACAGTGCATAATGGAACCCAGTTTTGCAAACCAACACAGTGTGAGCTCTAATGGAGTTTGGTGCTATGGTGCATATACGATAAAGCTGGGTCGGATGTTGTCACTCATTATCCAACAGTCCATGTTGCTCCTATCAGCAGGGACAGAAAAAAGAGTGCAGCTGGGATTCTCAAGCACTTACTGAGCTTTGAACATATGTTCAGAGATCCTCATGGGCTGTTTACTCACAGCTGGACAGCCTCCTACGCCCTTACAGGAATGTTCTGAGGCTGAAAAAAGTGAGCCATCTCAGACGTAGTAAGGAAGTGAAGCCAGCTATTCTGACTCTCAAGATAGAACCTGGATCATGAAGCGTTTCTCCACAGAGATTGCTTCTGTAGAAGAGCAATAATTTATGTGTATAATCTAAAAATTATAGATTGCAGATTTGCAGCTAAATCTAGTTAAGATTTTCAGTTTCGGATTTTGATTGTAGGACAGAAATCTATAAAACTACCTTTCTAAGTTTATGACCCAAAACCCCAGCATTCTTGCACAAATCACAAGATCACAAGTCTGAAGGAAAAGTTTTTCTGAGATTTTGTTTGGATCTGAATGAGGCATTTTTACTCAATCTAGAATCCAAATCACGTGGGTATTTTTGGCATAAGACTTACAGTTGAAACCACTCAGAAATATGCAAGAATATTGGCTTGATATGTGGTTTTGGATCATTTCAAAGACTAAAACGTGTGATTGGCTGTCATCTCTGGGATACTGTTAACTCTTTTCACATCACTGAGAAACAGAAGCATAGTACTCTAACTTTATAATTCATATCACCTTAATATGTATTTTGACAGTAATATCAGTTTATGGATGTCAGAATATCCAGACCATAATGGCAGTACTAAGAACTGATAATGTTGCCAGGTTTGGTGATTTTATGACTGATCTTATGATATCTGGTATTATTCTTAATGCCTCAGCTTCTAAAGTTAAGCGTTATATTAAAATGTCATTTCATTCAAAAAAAATGCGTTAGCTATTGGTTGAGTGTCTGCCTTCATGGTTCTAGACAGAAGCTTAAAAATATGGCCATACTGCAGACTAAGAATAACATGACAAAAGGCACTTTCTTCTTAATCTGAAGTGCAAGCCAGTGTTGTAGATTTTGGAGTCTGACTCATGATTTCCTAATGCTTGGGACTGGCCATATCGTACTAATATGTTTTGTATCAAAATTCAGTTTCAAGAAAGCGTATTTTTTACTGCCTAGGAATGTGTAAGGTAAGAAGTTGGTCAATTGCTACAAGGTGTGGAAAGAGGGGCAGAAATAAGGTTTCCCTCCCAATCCAAGCCCCTTCAAAAATGGTTTTGATTAAGCAATTATATCCTGAAAGAACACCAGATTTATAATCTCACGTCACAGGGCAAACCTTGCCTGAGAAGGGGATTACAGCTACGGAGAGCTATTGCTCCATCCCCTCCACGTTGCGGCATCGTAGCTAGCTCAGTGGGGAAGCTCTGGTTCAGAACGCCCTGAAACTACCTTCACGCTGCGCCCAGCCTGGGACTGTGGGTGAATACTGCACTTTTGCCCACAGTAATGAAACCTGGTCTCTTCCAAAATAAATGTTGTTTCTTGGTTACTAATATAAATAAATGCATTGCGCATTACATTTTTGGAGAAAAATGTGCATGACCAACATTTCTTAAGTCTCTCTCTTTCCAATCAAATGGAGAGGTCCTCCTTCAGTATTCCTCCACTCCTCGTACAAGCAAACTTCCACTTGAGTCACTGGGAATTTACAAGACAAGAAACTAGAGAAACACCCCAAAGCCCCTCAGGATTTGTGCTGAAAACACTTCTGAGATTTTGATAAAACTTTTATTTTAGAAGGCAGAACAGCTCTGGTATTTTTAATGTTATTTTTTTTGAAATAGCTGTAAATTCAGTAATTTGTAGCTCTCTGAAGGGGAAAAATGAATCATTTATTCATTAAATGGAAAATTAAAGAACACAAATAGGGTAGTTAAGAGCCTGATTTATTACAGCTCACATCCTGCTGTATATCTACAAGTTCCTTTAATGCTTTGCGTAGGAAACAAAAATTGGATTCACTCTTTTCCCAGTGAATTTAAAAAATGCTTTTATTTCATGAAATTCTACCTTTTCCCTCATTCCATGTAGTTCTTCCTTACTTATATTCTTCATATTTGTAATAGGTGACTGTGCTGGGAAGAAGGAGACAGGAAGAGAAGAAATTTTGCCTTATATCATCAAACTTTAAAAGTCAAATAGTTATTTTTGTGCTGGGAATGGGACTGAATTGTCTTCTGATATTCAAAGCTACATATGCGGTTTGAAAAGAGTTAGTGGTAGCTTAACCTTAACACCTAGCAGTTTGGATTATGGTAAATGAATCGTTTGAAGACATAAGTACAATCATGTTGTGTTTTCAAGGAATTCACTCCTCTCATATATGTATAATGTAGAAGTGATTTAACAACCACGTGTTCCCATCCTAGTTGTGTAAGAGCACCTCTCTTTCACTTGGTGAAAACCAACGTAGTTCCTTGTTGTTGATTTTTGTTTATTTTCAGTTTAGTTATTTATTTTCCCCTTTTGCACAAGGTGTTGATTCATATGTGGAATTTTGAAATGAAAAAAACAGGTTCACAAACGGATGTCATGCTCTTGATTGCCAAGGTTAAGTGTGCATGGGGGAGGGAAGGAGTTTAAAAAAAAATGCTGTAAGCTAAAATGAGATTGCTTCTCTAGGGAAAGAGTGCTGGTCGGAGCTGTCTCCTGCACCCCTCTGAGCACTGGCTGGGAGAGGTGCCAACACCGTGCCAGGGCCTGGCTGACAGGACGAACGGCCTGGACGGCCGTGTGGCAGGTCGAGCCTCTACCCTGTCGCCAATGTATTTCCCAGTAACGGGAGAAAGCAATTTCAGCCTGAACTCCCAAGCACTGCATAACTCCCAAAGGTACCTAAAATAGACATATTTTTTGCAGATGCCTCTGCAGAGACTCTGATGCGTGCTCGGAGCTGTTACGGCTTAGAGAGGTGGGGAAGGGTTGGGTACTTGACCTTTGTTACTGTTCAAACATAACTAAGTCCCTCAAATGTCTGAAGGACCTGGAAAAAGAAGTTGCAGTTGTTGCCCACTTTTCCTATATTCCTCTTAATAGCAGCATAGCCCAAGGATGTGGAAGAGGATTTGAACCCACGACTCTCAGACGTGTCTGTTCACTTTTCACAACGGAGGGAACTTGATAATGTAACTTTATGTACTGTAAGGTATCCTTCTAGGAAGCAAAGTGTAATATCTAGCTGTTTCAATGTCTAAATTAGGTATTCAAAGCAGGAAGCTTTAATCCACATCTTGCTCTGAATATATTAAGGACAAGGATTGTCTACCATTAGTGTTGTGGTATTTCTCTTGGTATTTCTGCCCACGGCTTAGATATGCTGCTTCAGTGCATTTCCAGTGTATGATGTTACTCTTATTTCTATATAATTTCTTCCCTAAAGAATCTTCAGAATTCTAAAATAAGATGCTGTTTATTGGCAGCATGGCTAATTGGAATGGCAAGTTTGCTGGTCTCAGAAGTTATACTTTAAATGAATGTGTGTGTGTATATATATATATGTATATAAAAAAAACTTTAAATGAATTTTATATACATGTATGTATGTATATGATATATTTTTGACATATGTTATGATATATGATATATGTGATATATTATGATGTATATGAAATATGTTATGATATAGTTGTTGTATATATGACATTTATATACATGCACTTGCCATGATTGGTTGCAGAAGAAAACAATCTTCATGATAAGTGTATCACTGAGATAAAATCTCCAGAATAAACTTTCTGATTTAGAGACTGGAGCTCTTCTGATGTTCCCCTTCACATATGTCAGGTCTCTTTATGAATTCTACATCCCAGCTGAAGATTATCTGCAGTAATGTAAATTTAAATTGTGGACAATCCTTGGCTTTCTAGATGATTTCTCATTTTCTTAGTGTATGTTTTAAAAACTGTACTTTTACTAGTGAGGAAGAATTGTTTGGAGTTGGAGGCTAAAGGGAATGAATGCTAAAGGCAAACTGTGGCAATTGGGAGATATGTCATATAGGGGAGAAACTAAAGATTAACATGATCTTAATGCAACTACAAAAGATGGACTAGTCTGCATGAGTAAAACATGGATATCTGCTATTTATTTGTAACATGAAGATAAAATCAAGATGAAAAGAACATCATAATTCTGCTGGGATGCAAAAGCTAATGGCTATGGAAGAAAAGATAGTCTTATAGGAAATTTACTTTGAAAACTCTGAAACACAGAAATCCTTCTGTGACTGAAGGACTCTGCTGAGGAGTCTACTAGAGATAGAAAGGATGACAGCCAGCAATTAAAAGAATTAGAAAGTCGAGTGCAAGCAAATGGGCTCTTTCAGTTTGTAGCTATGCCTGGTGTCAGAGCAGAAAGCAGGAGACTGACAAAAACCAGCATTCCCACCTGCCCCTATCAGTGTGAGGTGGAGCAACCATATACGTCAAGAACTGGTTTAAAGTTTAGCTGGAAAATAGATACAGAAAAGCCCTGAGTCAAATTAAAGCTATTTAGTCTGAATAATAAGGTGAAATTTGTGGAAGACAGATCAAAGACTGAGTTGTTGATAGGTGTAGTGGACAGAGAAATATCCTAGGAATACACAGTATGATATTGCTAACCTGAAGAAATCAGTCATATCTGGAATGTCATAGTAAATATAAGGCTTTTTTTTTTTTTATCTTTTAAAAGCTTGAAACACATGGCACTTTTGAGTCACATTTTTTTTAACCAAGATATGAGCCATAATATTATGTTTGAAAAGAATGAAAACTAAAAGTCTTGCTTAGTTCAGTGAAAAAGAACTTTGAGAAAACACTTGTCGGGTGATTTGCAATAAAAGTCATAAAATTTGGCAATATAGAAATAGATTAATTTAGTAAGTACTACAGTTGAGGAAAATTACTAGCAGTCAGTATGTAAGAATTTGAAAATATAACTATTTCATTTTGTGAAAATAGCACCAATCATGTATAGGGCTGAAAGTTACAGTAACTTTGGATTTCTGGTATTTGACACATTCACAAATGAGCCTTGTTTTATGAAAATGTATAGTTGTTCATAAATATTTCCTTAATTATTTATTCCTATACTTTTCAGAAAATAGATTGAGCTGAATATTCATTTCAGCTACACATTTATCCTGTATGATTTGTATCATGCTACATTTTCCTATCCTGTTTGGGAACAGAAAATGTAGCAAGCAGTATACTTTTGGTATAAAATTTTTAGAGCAGAAAAAAGTGTGATGATTGGTTTTTTTTCATGATTTGTAGCACATTAAGAAAAACATCAAAGAGAATTTAAAGCAGATAGTAATGTACCATCATAAAGCTTTCAGCAATCTGAGCTAGTTCTCACTATACTTGACTGTGCTGAAATTCCTAGTGATCTAGACAGACAATACGGATATACTGTATTATCACAGCTTGAGATCTGGATCAGAAATTATTCCATTTGGTTTGCACTGGAGTTAGAAAGCACTTCAAACTTGAATCAGTTGTAGTTGATATCTGAAAGTTTATTTTCTGTAAGACTTTAAAAAATGTTGACTTTTTGCTTCTAGGTCAGAGTTTTCTTGTTTTTAGATGAAGCCTTTATAGTAATGTAAGAAGAGGAATCCAAGCTGCTAAGTGTTTTTTCCTCACGTAACTTCTGAATGCTCAAAATATTCCCTAAACAATCATTTTATAAATCTTTTTAAAAGAAAAAAAGTCCTCTTTTCTGCTGTGGAATTAAATGTCAAGTTTCCTCCTGAAGGGCACATTTTACAGAGAATTTATAAACCCTTGAAATTAAAAGTTTGTAATGGAAAATCTGGCAAACTCAACTATGGCAATGCAAAAATATACTTAATGCTTAATGCATAAATGGATATATATATGAAATGTATTTCCAATGTACTGCATGTTTATTACAGATTAAACACTTAAAAATGGAAAAACCCAGCATATACTCCAACTGTTTCTTAAATATTTGCTTAATATAGCCAAAACACATTGAAATTTGTAAGACTGAAGAGTGCACGGTAAGTGTTTAAATAACATCAAATGCAATAAAATGTTTCATTTGAAATGTTAAGCAGGTGATAAAAATGTCATTTAGAATTACTATTTGGTGTGCTTAAAAATAATATAATTAAGAGAAAATGAATAGGGAAAACTTAATTACTAAAGCAAAACTTGTGTAAATTAAGTGTGTTTGCATTTGCTCAGGTATTCACAGTTTTGCAGAAGATTGCAGCACTTATCTTTTGTTGAGCTGAGCCCCTCTGGTGTGCCGTGGTGGCACCCAACACTTGCATCTGCACTGGCATAGGGATGCATGAACAGTGCAGTAGCTCATGGCACACACTGCTGTCCCTTTGCCAGCCAAACCAGTGGTAGGAAAAGAAGTAATAAACATATTTTTTTCTTTTTTTCCCCTTTGAAATATGAGCAAATTAGAGGGGACAGAAGAGGTGAGCTGAAAGCAAAGTGAGCCTCCTGAAAAGAGCAAGAGGGGTTGGTGGAGGTGAGGAAACAAAGAAAATGACTGGCTCCATCCAATCATCACACTTCCCCATTAAAAAAGAAGTAGGTGAGCAAGAAGGGAACGCAACTTCTGGGAAGTGGTGCTTTGGGTGAGTGATGTGGTCCATCCACTCCTTAGACAAACGTCAGAAAATGTTCATTTTACACATTACCCTGTAGCTGTTTTTAAGTTTGAGAAGGGACAAGTAGGCTTGAGGGGAATTTTGGCCATAGTTCCTTAATATCATTTAATGATTTTTATATAGATAATATTTGTAGGTCAATGACTATAATTTTATAAGCTAAAATAATTGGTATCATTATCAATTGATATATATCTTCTATTGCCACACGTCCGGCAGTTGGCTTTTCTCTGGCATTCACTACTTTTCTCCTTTGGTTGCTTGAGCTTAATGATCCTTTCAGTTTTAGGAGGAGCAAGAGAATCTCTTGCTCTTGCTTCCTGTCCTACCAGCACCTTCCTAAATACTTGCCCGTGTTTTCTCTCACTATACTTACCAGCTATCCTGTCTGTCTTTTCTGGCAACAAATGGTTATTATGCAAGCAAAAAGGTCTTTTCTTTCTGTTAAACGATAGCCCTCGTTGTTATTTTGAGAGCAGACATGAGTTGCTGCTACTTCGCTACCCTTTTCATCAAGGCATATGATGTTTTCATTGCCCTGCCATTTCTTCCTTCTCCCCAAGGTCGCTTTCATTTTCAGTGAATATACTTAGACAAGCCTTGGATTTGATACAGTTAAAATTACTGTATGTTTGGCCTCTGTATCATGGAAGCACAAGCAAAGCAGCTAAACACTGTGGAAATTTGTTGTTCTGTATTTTCGCTGGCCATGAATGAAGTTCTGCAATGCAGAAGCTCAAACACATTTTGCTTTGAATTGGTTCCCCTGGAATGATATGATTTGTGGTAAGATGCTAAATTTTAGAGAGAACATAAACTAGCCATTTCTTCTCACTACTTTTCTGAGTGACTATTCCTTTTCTTTATGGTAGGTTCTAGTCTAAGGTTCAGGCTCTGTGATTATACTCAGGAAAGAGCCCATTCTGTAGGAATTAACAGTAAGTGGTCTTGCCTGCCTGGTAGAGATCCTGATAACTCTGATAGCTGATGAAACAAGTTGAGCCTCTGTCTTGCATGTTTTCAGGTACTCTACAAAATTAAAAGCAGTTGTGAGAATAACTCTCCAAAGGAGCCAGGAACGGTCTGCACTGCTGAGCAGTGCTTCAGGAGCTGCGTTCCCCTTTTGTCTTTCGGCAGGTAACATAACCGAACGAACCAAGCTGGGTAGGGTGGCATCATTTCTGTTCTCAGGCTCGATGGTGACTCAGTGGTGTGCTATAGCTGTAAATTATTAGTCCAGTTTATTAGTTCTCTCAATATTTTTGTGAATTGTAAATAAGAGGATGCAGTAAGAGAGCTTAATGACTTGCCCAAGGGCTCATGTTGGGACTAATTAACTAATGCCCTACATCTTTTGAAATTACTCATGCTTGTGCAACAAGGATCTAATTGCTGTCAGAGCAGTATGGCATCATTCTGCAGAGGTGTGAAAGATCGTACTAGCTGCAAGGTATTGGAGAATCAGATCCTGCTAGGAACAGTCTGCATCAGACTTAGACTTGCAGGAATCTCAGTATCAGCTGTCCATTAGACACGACCTGTTCTTTTTCAAGGTTATCTCCAATGCATTTTTCTCTTACCTCTTTTTGCTGGTGAGAAGCAAATGGGTGAAGTCTATACATGGAAATAAAAATTCACTTTTGTTCTTCATGTTTTTCCTTCTTTAAGAGCTGATGACATGTTATGAAACGTTATGAAGCAAAATTTGCCAAGCTGGTTAAGTGATTTTTGCCTTTGTTGAAAAGACTCAGGTATTTCATAACCAACAGCCGTGTTGGTTAATCTTTCTCAATTCACAAACTTTTGTGCTGCATTTCAATTTACATTGAGTTATTTGGATTCAATTTTGTTTTAAGCTACTGAAAATACAAGTGCTTGAGTATCACATGCTTTAAAACACTAGAGGGAGAAGTAACAAATCATCTGTAAATAGACAGCTACCTAAAGTTGTTTAAAATTTCAATAGTAAATTTTAATGAGCAATTTTGGCTATAAAATGGAATGTGTGACTATTTATTACCTACAGGAAATATGTTGGCCTTAAGTACATTTAATATTCTACCAGATGAGCACTGGCACATTTAAAAGTTATTGTAGAAAAAAAAATGTTCATATTAATTAGACTCTAAATTTCTTGATTTCATTTATTCTCACAGAATTTCAGATTATTTCATGATGGCAGTAGCTTTATACAGACTGACCTGTATATCTGTAAAATGAGCAATGTCAATAAAATGGTATTCAGATTGTAGCCATTCTCATACAAATCAATAGAACATTGAAAATAGAGTGGACATTTTACTTCCTTAATATTTTAAGGAAATTCATAATACATGCAGCAATGGATGAGAATATCTTTCCTGTTGTTAGCAATATTGACTCTATTAATTAGGAAATCTTGAAGGAAATTGTTGAATTTTGGTTAAGTATAGGTTTAACCAGTACCCTGTTAAAACGATGGTAGTCCTGCCAAGAGTACCAGCAAATGCTGAATAAAAATCTTGTCTTATTCATGCAAACTTAGTCACCTTAAATTTATCTTACTCCTCAAGCAGGCAGTGAAGATGTGTATAGAGAGAAGCAGAATTTGATATGATTAAACATAATATATTTTGGCTTACGAGCTCTTACCTTTGTGTTTACTAACACTAATGGAAAGATCCCTAGTGACCTTCTCTTGATCAGAGCCATAATTGTGAGTGGAATAAGTAAATGTAAACAAAAATATTACAATTGATGTAGGAAATACATCAAATAAGTGTAATGCAAAGTAGAACACATTTATTCAACATTTGTCCACTAAATGCTGACTCCTTACAAAAAATTGCTTGTATAACATGCTGAACAGATTCTGTAAGAGATGATCTTACTTTTGTTGCATTAACATTGTGTGAGATATCACTAGTCACTATGAGACAGAGAGAAGTACAGAATACAAAGAGAAAAGAGAGCTTTAGAAATAAACATTTTTCTGAGATACCTTGCGTGCTTTCATTTCCCACTTTCCTGATAGTCAACACATCTCTACCCTGGGAATCAGAAGACTTGATTTCTTTCATAGACTTGCTGCGTGTCTGAATAAATAAAGCATTCAGAGAAGATCTAGGTGATAGGGTGGCTGAAAACACATTCGTGACCTAGTACCATTTCCATTATTTGTAACTATGAGAAAGGTTGATAAGCACACACAAAAATGAGCGCATAAATCTTTCCTTTCGCACATGTTCAAGATATCTCAGCACCTTTGTTTCCAAACCAGAGATGCTAATCTAATTGTTTACTAGAGCTACTCAATAAAGACAATTTATGAATTAACTTATTCTTTCATCACATGTTGGAGGGTCAGGCTTTGACTGCACGCTGCAGAACGAACAGCGTTAAGTCATCTGACCACCGAGAAAGGCCAGCAGCTCTATCGGGATGCCTGTTCAGCCTGACAAAGCAGGAAGGCTGGGGGCAGGGAAAGGCTTTCATTAACAACTCAAATTACTGCAGTTACAACTATTTTAGATTATCTTTGGTAGGCACAGAATTCGCTCCAACTCTTTCCATTGTATTGGGTGGGCAAAAATGAAACGTTTGTGAGCTGTGCGCTTTTCCTTAAACTGCCTGGAGCGACAAAGTTTCCGAGGGCCTAGTTGTAGGTTCTCTTGACATCTGTTTCCCTTATTTGCTAGTTGTTTTCAGGTCCTCACAATCCGTGCTTTAAGTACACACAGACATATATGTTAAGGTACACTGGAGACAGATCTAACCTATTAGAAATCTAGGTACAACAGGATTATAAATGTTATTTGATACCTTATAAAGCCCAAGATACCTGACCAGTGCATAGGCTCTGTTGCTTGATGTAGTCAGGTGATAACATATGTACACTCGTGCTGCCTACTTCAGCAAGTGTCAAAAGTTCATGCTAAGTACTACATAAATTATCACCTAATTAAGTGCTGTTACAGTTTGGATTGGGAGGGAAGTGTAAACTTGATTCTCCTTAGAGAGCTATATGCAGAAATATGATGTAGAATTAATTTTACGAATAAAGGTCAAAGATCAAAGTGTGAATGTATTTATTAGAAGGAGGAACTGGAAGGGAATCTTGACTTCCTTAATTAAATCTTTTTCTCCTCATCAAAATGCTAAGAGATTAATTTGGTTTTATGGGAACTTCCTCTTTCTATTGTAGAGAGATGTCAGAAGCACTGTTCAGTTACTGGTGCAATTTATACCTTACAGACTTTCTGCACATTCAGTTGTTACTCTTGAACTGAATTGTAAGTTGGGAATGCAAAAAAAATTTAGTTCTCTCTGGGTATTTTGTAAATAACACATTGATGTTGTAATAGACACTGCTGAAAATTAAATTTTTGAGATTTATTCACCAGAAGATTGAAGTTTAGGATTAAAAGTCAATGCCATTATGGTACATTCTTTGTTGAAGACATTTTGTGTGTGTGTGTATATATATATATATATATATATATATATATATGTACATGTACATATATATATGTATATGTATATATGTGTGTGTCTATTGTTTTACTGTTTTCATATAATCCATCCAAATGTGTTCTTTTCATTTTTCTTTTTATTTTTTTTTAGTATTAGAACACAACCAGCGGTGTGAACCATCTTCAAAGACAAGTCATTGCTACAGTAGAAGGCATTTCAGTCCAGATTATATCCCTGCTTTTCTGAAGTAGACAAGCATGTATATTATACAGACAGTCACATGAAGAGACTTTCAGAGCATTGTGAATCCTTAACTTTGGAAAGAGGGTTCCTTCATGATGATGAAGTAATAAATCTGATGCAAACATTAGCTGTAGCCAGATTTTCATACAAACTAAATGATACTAGCCTATATTTTGAACCATTTTGGGGACTGGCTGTTGGGAAAAGGAAGGCTGTATGGATAAGGAGTCTGTATCCCAGATCAAAGCATCACAGAATTAACTCTGAAAACAGACCAGCAGTCTTCCTTGTCCCTTGGATCCAATAACTGCACAGCCCTATGTGTAAGTAGCAATAGAGAGAATAAAACTATTGCATTTGCTTTCCAGCCTTATGTGGAGGTCTCAAACACCAAAGACAGTCAAAATATAGGCATGAACTATCAAGAGGGAATTACAATGGAGGAAGATGTAGGGAGAACCTGAACTTGTAACTAAGAAGCTAAAGATGGCAGATAGCAAAAGTCAACACCTACAGATGAGTTATACTGGCACAAAGAGCTGGACAAGAAAATCAGCTAGCATAAAATTCGTGAGCTCAGCATGTTGTAGATAACTGGATTTGGTAACAAGTGAGTTTGAACATATGTTCAATGGAAGTCTGACTATGTTCTTACAGCACTGAGAACTGGGGAGGTGCTTTAAAATAATTTTAGGTGTAATTTATTTAGAAACATGACATAGGATGATCAGCTTCCCTCTCCCTTTCTTTTCAACAGCTTATGTTGCAATCTGAGAACAGTGATAATTGTTAAAAGTGTCTATTCTTGTCATTGAACTGATGCATCTTTCAGCTTTTGAGTTCTATTTTTAGAGAGGCCTAACTCAGTAATGAACTTTCATGGTTCATGCAGAGCTCTATGTAAAGTCATTCTCGGTGCCTTAGATTATAAAGCACTTTAGGACAGGGGCAGTATCTATCTGTACCTAGCAAAATGTGGCATCAGTGGTGAATGATATCTGTAGCCACTGTAACAAGATAAATGAAGTAAAATCTAATAATGCTTATGGACCCTGACAGAGTTAGAAACCATAAAATCTAGAGAACTAAAGTGCAAAATCTGAAGTATAACTTTTAAGATGAGCTTTGAAAGAGACCAAACTATGTATTTTCAGGCAATAAAGAGATTTTTCTAAAGCAGTCTGTGGTGCTACCACCAAAAACAACAAGGAAGTCAACATTAGCAGTATGACAGTTACAACATTGATTCAGAAAAGTATATGCTAGTTTATTTTTTCCTTAAACTAGACAGCTACCAGCTGAAGGGAGCTGAACACCTAGGGATGTCTGTTAAAACAACACTTGCTAGTGGAAAGAAACACTAAGTGAAGTGTGTGTGTGGGGGGAAGTCAAACACAAAGAAGCAAGGTAGCCAAACAGGCAGTTTCTTCTCCCAAAATACATCTGACATTTTTACTTCTCTGCACTTTGGGAAGATAGAGAGGAGGAAATGCCAGCAACGAGATAGTTTTTGTGAGAAGCAGCTTTCCACATCACAAAGACCACTGCTACCACAGCTGGCGCTCCAGGAAGTCCTTGCAAAGATGCCGAGGGCTGCATCACCGTGGAGACCAAATTACTTCCTCTTCTCTCCAGGTGAAGTCTGAAGCCTGCTGGCATATGTGTGTTGGAAAATTTGTATTGCCATTACCTATGCTGAGAAGAGATTTTCCTTCCTATAGTGTGTCTGACCTAGTTACTCATTCAAACTATTGACTGGAGGAGAAAGGAGCTGTTTGCACAGTTAAGATCTTCAGAGATGCTGAATCATCTCAGCACAGATAAAAGTAGCAGTGTTTTCTTGACCTTTTATGGAGCTTTATTCTTTATGTCAGTTTGATCTGAATGACGTGCATTTAAATATTATTTTTTACAATAAAATAACTAAAGGCACAAATTATGCTTATATATCTACACGGATACAAAGGAATGTCTTTAACCAGAGTGTAATATGGACTGGAAGCTGCAAAATTGAGCAATGGCAGTACCTTTCAAAAATCAAGGTTTTTCCTGTATCTTTATTTCAAATCTTTTGTGTTCTGCTATTTTTAATATACGTTATTATCATAGAATTTAAAAGAGGAAATGATACCTATTTCTAGATAAAGCAATTAATGTTTCATTAATATGAAATCCCACCACTGTCCTTCTAACAGTATGCCCTAAAATGGCCCAAGGCTTCTTGAGAGATGAGGCCAAGTCATGTGCAACTGCTTCACACTATATTCAGAGACCATTCGAATTAGCCATCTCTGTGACCTCTTCTTCGTGCCATCCTGCTGGCACATGTGCAATGAGGCAATAAGGAAAAGGCTTATCCGCCAACATTTCCTGTTCTCTGAACCACCTGCAATATGGCAGTACTTAACTAGTCAAGGCAGTGTGGTGCAAAACATTATCTTGTTATTCACAGGCTATCAGAGGTGTTCTCCTGAGGTCCTCAGACCTCACAGAGTTCTTCGACTCTGCAGAAGCAGAACGGCAGTCGGCAGCAGTTCTATGGAGACATATTCCAGAGCTAATTGACTGGAACTGCTAACAAGCTTCGCTTCCTTCTTATAGACCAAAGACCTGCTTTTGTTCACTGCAATGTTGAGGTAACACTGACAGAGTGCCTAGTAGTCACTCAACTCTTTTTTCATATTTATGCCGTCTGACTGCTTTGCCGTAGTAGTTCTATGGAAAATTAAAGTCTGCTAGGAGAAGAAAACCTGCTTTAGAGTGTTACTGGGTGGTTGGTGAGCTCCAAGAGGTCCCCAAAAGTAGGAAAATCAAGGGTGGCTGCAGGGTCTGATTCTCCTCTTACATACAGCAGGGAGACAGGGTAAAATGCATTTGATGAAATCTGGATTTCATTTACTTCATTGATAGAACAGTTAGGTCCCATCAATTTTCAGCAGAGCATGGGCTACTGGCTCTGCCACTGACTACCGTTGTCATTGTGAGCCAGATGTACTATCACACTGTGCCTCAGTTTCCCCATGTATGCAGTTAAGACAACAAGGCAACAATGGAGACACTGAGGCCTCCATTTGTGCAGGTTTTGAAATTGGCCAGAGAATTCATCAAAAAGGCAGAGTACTAGTAGTCTATGAGTTTCTTATTTCTGTGTGTATAAGCCAGCTGATTGCATCAATTGTAAGTTTTGTTGAAAGGTGGATTGGATAACACAGCAAGTGTACTGATATGAAAAAATTGTACTGTATTTGCCTCCTCTTTCAAGCTGTTAAGCAATGAGGAACTTAGGCAGCTCCGGTCTGAATTTGGTTTACTGACCGTTCAGTTCCTCAGTTGAAAGCTTTGCACCACTCAGTGTACTAGAAATCCATAATGGACTCAGAGTCAGCGTGTCTGCAATGCTTCTTTCAGCAAATACAAACCTAGTTTAACGGCCTAGAAGACAGTACAGCAACTCACTGGCCAAAAAGCAAAATAAACCTTGCACAGTATGTCACATTAGCTCTTAACTGTCTCCAGGAAGTGAAATGTTTGACAGGGAAATATATTTGTTTGTGGCCTCATTTGATTCATGTTTCAAGGAAAGAACTGAAGTCATACCCCCAACAGGGTGCATACATCAATCAAGGAGAGGATACTGCAGCCTACAGGATGTCATCTTCCTACAGCCTCCTCCCTGATTCCCTGTGAAGGCAAAGTGCCATTGAAGCGAAGGAGACTTTAGAAAAGGAATGTGATGGTCTTTTCTCCAGCACTGACAGGGGTGTTTTAGATGGCAAAAGACCCACATTGCACCCTCTCTGAAACATCTTGTTGGAAAGTGGAAGATACTTCCTGAACCCAGTAGAAGGTGGCATGCCTTGCTAACCTTTGTTCCTTCCACCCCTGAGAAGTGACTCTGACTGCTGATGATCACTCTGTTCATTACTCCCAAGTCCTTGTGTGCCACATGGCTAACATGATGAATCAGGCATCCAGATCTGGGCTACCATGTACTCCCAGGTATAGAGCAAATATTGTGATTCTGGGTGGGATAAAATGGATGGGATCAACATGAGTTAGATGGAGAAATCTTTCCATACTAGGAAAGGATGATTTCACTGTGGTGCACCTTTTCTTTTTGCACCTAACTTTTCACTCCCTCTCTACACCCAGTAGGAGAAAATGCAGAATTATTAGTAGAAACTTCCACAGAGTTAGTATAAATACAGAACAACTCCATAAGGAAGTTTGTGAAATCACCCTCATGTAAAAAGTGTATGCCAGGAAAGACTGGGTCCAGACTGTATTTCTAGGAGGTGGTTTATAAAATGCTCTTACTAGGAGTCCTTAACTCACACAGTCCGATTACTAAAATATTGTGTGATTTAGTTTCTAATTTGTTTTCTCCATCTCACTGCAGTGCTACTGTATCTGTTAAGAATGCTTTCTTAGACTAACCTCAGTGGTAGCTTTCTTGAGTTAGAACAGTAAATCTTAGTATTAAATATAAGATAGTACATTCAAAGGGAAATTGCAGGAATTTGCTAATGTGCCAGTCTGTAAACCATCATACTTGTTCATCATACCTGTTTTCTTTCCCCTCTTTGTCTCCTCTCAAATTCAGCTATGTTTCCTTTCTTGTTATGTTCTGACATGGACAGTACCAGAACATGGTAAGAAACCTACCATTAGACTCTAATGCTAGTACCTTTCCACACTGCTGCTATCAAGACAGGCTTTTTGGAGAGGAGGCAGCTCCACAGATTTATTAAAGATGTGAGTGTTTGTTTTTGCAACTAAAATGCTTCTTTAGCTATTTTAAGTAGGCAAGGAGATATACTAAAGAACTAAAAATAAATATTTAAAAATACTTGACCTCAAAATAACCAATCCATCAGCAGAGGCTTAAAGAACCTTTAAAGGGATATTTTCCCTGCATCCTACCCAGAGCAGAACCTCAGATTTACAGACTTGTGGTCAAGGGAGTTATGGACTGAGGGGCTACCTCAGCCACCATCACAGGCCTCTGTAAGGGCCAGATATTTTCAGAGTTCTTGTCTTCTTAGCATGGGTGCTGCAGGGCTCTGAGTAATGTAGGGATTTCCAATCTTTTCTTAATCTGATAGTATGCTTCACAAAGACTGTCTTAGGGATCACAGCTAGCATAGAGGAGATGCTCTTGCTTGCATGAGTAGAAACGGCAAGACTCTCGGCTGCCTCTTTTACAGCTGCGGCCATGGCAGGAATTGTGTTTATACACAGCATTAGCAAAATGAGTGCCATTTTACCTGCACAGAAGCATGTTCCCCCCTTTTAAGAGCACTAATCATACTGTCAGCTTGTGCTCTTGACTTTGTTTACCCCATTTCAGCTACTGACTTTTTCACAGCTAGGAATAAGGAAGGAGCCAGCCCTCTGTGGCTAACCAGTTCTCTACGGAGTGACAGGAACTGGACTATAGTTTGGGAACCTCTGCAGAGATGCATGCTGCTCTTCTGAAAGGAGCATCAGACAGAGTATTAAAGAAGAGTGTGTTCTTGCAGTTGCCCAGCACTATCAACACTAACCACAAGGATGATCTGGATTTCTACTGCCCAGTGCCAGATGGCAATGTTCTGATACTTCAGTCTTCATTGCGACTTTGTGCCCTGTGGTTGTGGCAGGACTTCATCCTGAAATAACTGCTTGGTTTTTGAAATTCAGGCATGGCCCACTTACTTGGATATTTCAAGCTGCGGGTCTCAATCAAACCCATAAGCAGCATTTGGATGTAAGAAATGAGGAAAGATTTTCCCAAGTATTTAAATGCTAGGCAGAATGCTGCGGTGTTTGCAGGCAGTTTGCTCCATGCTAAATGAAACCCAGAGATACCTTGCTGCTGGACTTACCTACTGCAGTGTGTATCTCTAAACATATATTCAGTCAGAAAATAGCTTGAAACCTTATGTCCCACATAAACTGAAGTGTCTTTTCTCTAATATCATGGTAAGTACCAAGGATTCTTCAATATTAATATGTATTCAGTTTTAATTTGCAACTTAATGCTGTAGAGAACTCTATCTCTAAAGGAAAGCTTATAGCCTTAAGATCAAAGCCCAATCCTTTTTTAAAATTTGTATTTGTTCTGAAGATAAACAGTATTTCATTAAAAATCCAAACACCAGCATAAACTCAGAATACATAAACACCTGAGGTTAATTTTGTCTTATGCTGAGGGTTATATACAGTCTTTAAAGGTATGGGGATAAAGAGGAGAATCACCAAGGAAAAATAATGGCACATAGCACTGAAGCAGCAGTCTGTGTAAAAACCAGCAGTGTTTTGGGGTTTTGCTGAGCAACTGTATCCCTGATTCATACGGAAATATACTCCTTGTTGCTAGGATGTGGTTAGCTCAGTTTCAGGGCTTCTCTTGGGTTGCAGGAGGTTGAATTGGAAGCTCTTTTTGTTTCTGATTGGCATAGTGTAGTTTGTTACAAGTTCACCTCTTCCTGTGTCAGTGGTCGCAGTGTCTTACATGGGCCTGCTTCTCTGTCAGGGAGCAACAAAGCCCAAGAGAAGTAGAAACTGGACCTACTGGGTGCCTTTGATGCTAGAGGGAATGGAGAAAACAATTCACAGATTTAAGAACTGTCTTCAACAGATAAGAGTTTTCTTTCCCAGCTGCAGAAAGTGCATGTTGTGAATACTATTACAGGGAGTAAGTAACCATCAATGATGCTTACTTGCTACACAGAATTGCGTGTCTCTCTACTAACTCAGCCACTGTTTTGGGGATGTTTTGTGACACCACAAAGCAGCTGTTCTTTACTCTTCTGACTAAGACATTTATACCCAACCTTGACATTTTAATCTAATAAAAAAAAAAAAAAAAGCTTTTTACCTCCTCACAGTATAAACAGAGAACCTCTATATAATGGGCATCTGTGGAATATGGAATTAATCCCACTAGTGCGGAAAAACCTTCATAACTCTCTTGCGGCTTCATCACTCTTTGAGTTATGAGGTCTTCCTCTCACTTGTGGGATAAAGTCCAAATCCCACAGAAGCTTATTATGTGTCCACTATTTATTAAGACTTCATCATTTAAAACAAAACACTTAAGAAAGACACTGGGAAACATTTAAAATCAAAGAAGTGTCAGTCCGAGGAATATTTGTTGTATTTGAAGGTTTTTCAAAGCAGAGAAGAAAAAGTTCATTTTAATCCTGATAACTACTGAACTTGCTGCTTCTGCTTATTTTTCTTTTTCCTTTTTCTCTACAGACAGATTCTAAATGTTTTCTTTTCTTTCCTACATGATTTTATAAATCTTTAAGTATCCTTGTGAAGATTTTATTTCCTTTTCTCTGTCTTGTAGCCCAATGACTGGAGCCATTAACCGTGAGTAAGAGCCTTTGTTCTCCGGCCTACAGATGTGAGCATATGTACTTGCTGTATTTTGACTTATAGAGCCCTTTAAATGACACTTACTGTTTTGCAGAAGCTAAGGCTTCAAAGTAGCAGTCTGGTGGTACTAACATATTGTAGCAAGGTTGTCTTGGAGCTAAGAAGGTTGTCTGGAAGATGGGGAAACCTGAGTGTGATTTAAACTCTGTCATATACTCTGTCTAGACAAATTTAAATCACTCAGTCTTCCCTTGCCTTAGTTTACACAGCCAAGGGATTAGAATACTGATTTTTCTTTTCACCTCTATTTCTTTATAGTCTCTCTGCATCTAAAATACAGCAAAAGCTAATGTCCACCAGATCATCTGATATAATGCAAAGGAATGTAATAATTATATTAGCCCTTGCTGCACAGGAGTGAATTTAATGACTTCATTTTAGTGTTTATGACATAGGTTTAAGCAAGAATCTTTATAGTCCCTACTTTACAACGTATGCAGGAAACCAAATTCAAAAATGTCTTTTAATATGGTTTGATGTTTTTATGTTGGACAGATGTTATTATTGTTGTTATTTATATACCAAAATATTTTAAAGCTTACTGTTTCTGGGTTGGTAATACTTTTGTCCATTTTTTTTCCTACTAGAGAGAAATAAGCGTTATCACCTATATAATTATCCCCTTCTCTCCCCTAAAAGTAATTAATTCTCAAAACACTTGTGAGAAATAAGGAACTCTATTTTACAGCAGGGGAAAATGAGGCAGAGGGGTTTAAGTGACTGCTCTAGTGTCATTCTGTATATAAGCAGTAGAACGGGAATTAGAAGCTAGAAGTTGTTGGCTACCAGCCCTGACCTCATGGCGTTGCTCCTGTGGTAAAGTCGGTAAATGTTGTGAACTAAAACAGGGAACCATTAACATACGCTTTTTCATCCTCATACAGAGAAGTAATGGTGTGATGAGAGAACTGAAATTTTCACACAGTGCATGTGGAGCAGGTCTTGCAGTAGTACCTTTCCTTTCCGAATGTCCTCAGATAGCAGACCATAGGCTGCAGCTGCCACGCTCACTTTCTGTTGGTACTGAGGTTAGATCAAAAGCACAGTGCAGATAAGAGTCATGTGCATGAACGCATGAGGACGCTGGAAGCACGCAAGGTGATTTAGAAAAGACATTTCACTCACATATGATCAGAAATCTAAGATATTGTTTTCAGCCATCCTGTATACTACGTATGAGTATATGCCTAGTGGACTTCTTTCCCCTTAAAAAAGAAATCTTAAGTTAAGAGAGAAGACTATTCAGAGAAGAGTGGGGAACAGAGGAGGACTGCTCTGCCTGTTGGAAGATTGTGGATGTGTTGTATCGTTCCTTAGCTCTTGAAAAAATCAGATAAATTTCAGGGGAGCAGCGTAGTATTGGATGTGGACTTGAACTCTGAATCTATTCACTTGTTCTTGTTTTCTTCCAGTCAGTCACATTTCCCTCCTTAGCCCTAATAGAGAAAATATGGCCTGAATTTAAGGCAGACAGAAGAATAAAGAATAAATACTCATAACTACTGCTTGTTTCTACAAAAACTAAGGGCTACTTCTAATCTCTCATCATAACTAAAACTCAGGATGGGGCTCTTTTTATGAGAATCCATAATATTTTCAGCAAAAAAAAAGTACTACTAGTTAGAGAGGTTTTACTTGATAACAGATCTTTCTGCTCAGTCTCTGCTATCCAGTGGCAGTGAATAAGCATGAAATGACCCTTCTTTCTTCCATTGCATAAATATATATTAATTGGGGCAGCTCCTCAGTAGGGGTAAATTGTCCTAACTCTTTCAAAGGACTTAAGTTTTACTGTTCGAGGTTTGATCATGACAAAAGATAAGCACATGCCTACAAACACCATGACTTCATCTATCACCATGACTTCATCTATGAAAGCCATGGTCACCATGTAGTCTTCCAAATTTTAACTTGTTTGTAGTGTTTTACTCAGCTTTTAGATGACATGGGAAAGAATTCCAACCCATTATAATGGGAGTTACTGGAGTCTAAGTGGGTGTTGCTGCAGTCTAAATGTAATTTTTTTTTTTTTTTTTTTTTTTTTAATGTAGCCATTTTTAGATGTAAAAATTTTGGGGAGGCAAAATAGCAACTGAGATAAAATTCTTCATTTGTATTTTGGGATTGCTTTGCCCCCTCAAGCTGATGCAGGAATTTTATGGTTATTTTGAAGAATTTACTGTATATACATTCCTTCTAAAAGAAACTTGGAACTCTTCTGATAATAGTATTTGACTTCTTCCTCTGCTACCTGCAAAAAGTCTAAAGGAAAAATGTCTATAAGTATATTAATTGAGTTTGTAAGCTGAAAGAACAGAAGAGGCAAGGAAAACAGTGCAGAAGCAACAGGAAGTGAAAAGGTGGAGAGACTGAAGCAAGAATGTAAATCACATTTTTTATGAGTGGCCACCCGGACGACGGAGTGCAGAAGCAGAGCAGATTGTTGTGAGAAATAACAATGAAGAGTGCACATGTAAGAGCACAAACTGCCCAGCGCAGCGATAGGGCCGGGGAGCCGTAGGGAAGGCTATCTCGGAGCAGGGCTGGGAGCAGCCTGGTTGCTTGTACTCCCTCCCACTTTCCCACTTCCTTTTTGGTGTTGTTCCCGTGTCCTCCCCCTCTTTCTCCCCCCCACCCCAAACACGGTTGGTATTGCTAGGGATGGTCCGAAAAAGCACTCTCTTGAACAATAAACACAAATGACTATGGTGGTCCTGTCAGCTTTGGAGCTTTGTAAAATAACCAGTGATCCACAACACTTTCTGGAATTGATTTCGCAGACTTTCCCCCACCTACTCACTGACAGGCTGGAAAAAAATTTCCCCCGCCACCATCGGTGAATGCCATTCGTTTTCCCGTTATTGTGAATTCGTACAAGCAAAGAGTCCTAGAGAGCTATCCCTTTGAACCGAAGGTGATTTTGCTACTGAAGGAGTAACAAATCAAACACTATGCTCGCGAGCTTTTACGTTTTGAAAAGAACACTTCCAAATGATTAAATAGTTATGCATGGCAAGGGCTTGAAACTTTCATGATTTATTCAAACTCTATAACCTATAGTAAAATATAAATTTTTGTTAATAGTGGCATAAAAGTAACATTCTCTCCTCCTCCTCCCTCCCCCCCCCTTTTTTTTCCTAAGTGTAGGACTTCCAAGTTTTTTGAAAGAAAAAAAGCATCTGTTTTTCTGTATGTTTGCTTTTTTTTATAGACTTCATAAATCCAGCAAGCTTCTATTTGGACCACTAGGCCCTTTCAATAGAAGCATGTTTTCACTGGGATTTCCACATTCATAATTATTCCTCTCGTTTCTCTGCTGTGAGAAGACAAGCTGGTATTTCATTGCTTTGGGGAAGTTAATAATATGGTAGGCAAAACATCAGGAAAAATTATAATGAATGAACCTATACAAATTGTAGGGAAACACATGCTGCTATTATAAAATGTTCCCATCATAAATCCTGGCAAATCACTCTGTGCACAAGTGAATAACTTTTTAACACATAAACACTCAATTAATTAAAGGTAATATAGTATATATGCTCAAACTAGTGTGACACAGAAAAGACTCAAATAATGGCATTCAAGATTATGGAACCAGTCATGTCTGCCATAGTTCTCCTGAGAGATTTGAGACTAATAACTCTCCAGTGTAACTCTCTTCTAAAATCTGCAATGAAAATGAAGTTCTCAGCCTCAGTACTGCAATATTATGCATTCACTTAAGATAGAAGTAGGAAACTCCCTACATTTTTTCTCACCTTATTTCATACAACATAGCATACAACATAGCAAACGTTTACTTGGTGTCATGCAGGTTACTGTCTTCACCTCCTCACTGGCAATTTCTTACATTTTCATATTTTTTACAACTGGCCGAAGACTCTTGGAAGATTATTTCCTTTAACAATTGCATCATTTGCAAGATCAATTTGTTGATGTTGTCTTTTTCTTCAGTGACTGTGGTTTAGTGACATTAAAATATATCTCTTCACTTTGAGAGTCATGTTTCTTGGAATTTGCTGAAAGTATTTTAAAAATACTCTTTTAATAAAACTCTCTCAAAAAAGAGAGAAAAATGATATGTTTAAAGTTTTGATTATGTTTTTGTCAGGATCGAAGAGACGACTCACCAGCTGTAGAAAAATAACCAAGTTGTACTCACATAGGAAGGTACAAATCAAGATTCGGTTTCCTGATGCAGAGTTTATTTAACTTTTTTAAAGTGGAAATAGCTCCAGCAAGAGCTGTTGAGAGCAACCATGGAGGGCAACCCATGAAAAACTAGCTGAAAGTTGTGACTTTCTGTGAAAGCAAGATTCTTCTGTTCAGGTAAGTGTCTTATGTTTTGCTTACATATGTTTGCAACATATTGCTATTTGATTGGGCAAGTCTTTTTATGCTTTCATTGAAAACATAAAGATTTTAATGTTTTTAATGCACTTAATGATTTTGATTTTGTCCCCAGATACAATAGTATTTTTGAATTCTTCAAAAGTTTTTAGAGTCACAGAATTTTTCCATTCATGTTTAAACTGCATTTCTGTAGTAGGATCAGTTGCTATGTGCACTGCATGCATAATATGATAACAGTTATGTACGAATGGTGTCACTTTGAGTGAAGCAGAATTAACATTTTTAGTCCTACTCTCTGCTGCTCTTTTGTTGCAGAGTTTTTACATCACTTGACTAGTTATGGATCGCTCTCCTTTTGTATCACTTCTGTGACTGATTGGTCGAATAAGAAGTAAAATTTCCACAAGATGAGAGGAAAAATGAGTGGCTACTAAACAAGTGAAGTAGAAAAAGACAAATGAAGGCTAGGGCTGTTCTTACTGTGTGCCTCTGAGATAACAGAGTTACAATTGAGAGCGATAACTGGGAGTATTTTAGTAGATGGTGTATGATTACTCTTTTGAAATTTATGTAGACCACCTAAACCTTCTCTCTAAGCACAAGACCAGAAAGAATATGCTGCTTCCAGTACTCAGAAAATAAAGCAGTTTAGAAAAGGTGGGTGTTTTCTCTTGCTGGCTATTGGTTGATTTCTTTCTCTTTACCTCCTACTGCCTGGTCACTACACTAATTTGAGGCTGACCTCAGTATTTTATGGAAACTTTCTGTCCTTTTTATATCCTTGCTAATAAGAAAATCTGTAAAGATGACAGGATTCCTTAAGTAACCTGATATCTGTTTTAGGGAGTCACAATGACAGATTAGATTTGGGAAGCCTGTAGGGAAAAGCTAGGCTAGTCACGTTGAATAAACTGGCAGGATAGTCTGGAAGGAGAAGCGTAGCAGTACAAACACCTACCCTATCCAGCTGCAGCACTTCTGGGCCCTCAGGACGACAACTGTCCGTGCTTCTGTCTCACCTGGGGAACACTCGTGTGTTCCACCGCCACTGGGGAGTTCGGTGGTGCAACCCCCCGACGAGGTCTCCTCTGTGTCACAGGACATCTGAGGGGTGTCCTTGTTAATCCTGTGCCTGCGCCGTGGTTTGTCACACCACCTTAAAGTAACTAAACAGCTCGATAGGCTCACTCAATATTCTTTCTTTAATTTAGGTGTGTTCCGTTTAGTTTGTAAGCCATCTGGATTAATATAGGCAGAGATTTTGTTGTGTATAATGGAAAAAAGGGTATTGACACCATACCTGCTGGCATCAGCTACTGTGGAATAGGAAATTTCATATAAAATTACTGGCAGAGTTATGTTTTGGAGCCTAAAAATGAACTCTCATGCTTGGCCACAGCTATTTAAGTTTTGTTAGTTAGTACACAATTCCATCCTTTTAAACCTTATCCTTCATTTGTGAAATCTAGTTCTAAAATTTTTATCTTCTGTTACTGTCTTTATTCATCATATTTCATAATTGCTCTTGCAGGAGCGTCTATATTTAGCTATGGAAGTGATCTTATATAGGCTTGATACCAAATGATGACTCTCTTGCCAAATTTAACACTTCAATTTGTGAAATATCTTGTAAACCCAAAAGTGCACTGTCCCTGACTGTTCCCTGAGGCAAATCCTTAGGGAAAGAAAGAGAGTATAAATTGATACACTCTAGGTTATATCACCTGAGGAACTGATTCTCTGAGAATTTGTCTTATTCCTTTATCTCTATTTTAATCTTTAGTCCTACAGTGCCCTATGAGTGACCTTTGCTTCCACAATTTAGTTATTTGCTATGTGAAACTTAGCAGATGAGTTTCTTGTGAAGCTCTACTTTGTGTATTGTTATATTTATTGTAACGTTCATTTGTTTTATTCTTATCTTACTAAAAATGGCTGGACAGCCTCTGTTAAAATTATTGTAAAATTTGGGCAGAAAACAAGCCTGGAAAACTCATACCATAATAAGCAGTTTCTAGATTTATATGAACAAATAACACCAGGAAATCAAAATGGAAATCATTATGTAATCTTTACTTTAGTAGCTATTAAGAACTTTGTATATTTGAAGGAATAGATGACAAAAAGGAGAATCACAACAGGGAAATATGCTTTTTAGTAAAAGCTGAATGAAACTTGAAATTATAGACTGTATTTTAATTATGTCTTTCCATTCTGAATTTATCATTAATAATCTTGTGTTAGTCATTATCATTAATAATCTTGTGTTAGTCATAATAGAACTTTTTTTTTTTTTTTTAAAGAAAACGTCCAAACCAGCAAAATCCTTAAGAGTTGATTATAAGCTACACTGATAGAGCTTGGCTTCATTTTGCTGAATTCTGAAAGGTAAAAACCAGCTGCTTTATGAGTAGTGTAAAACAGCATTACACAGCCTTTCAGGATGGAAAGAGAAAATACTATGTAGGAAGCCAGTAAAACATAATTCCTTGAAATGAAATAGCTGGAAGAATTTTAGGTAGGTGGTGTGTAATTACCCATTTGGAATTTATTTAATCTTTCTGTCTGATCCTCAGGCCAGAATGCACATGCTGCTTCCATGCAGTCTGAGCTGCCGTGTCCAAAGCTGGATTGGAGTATCTCCTTGTGCTGTGCAGGTATACCCTGCATTAGTACTGAGTGCCTGTGTGCGTCTGTCTTTGGGCAACTGCTTAAGAGCCAGATACTACCTGCAAAATAGAGGCTTTATACATAATAGGAGCATGTGCACACATGGTTGTTGGGATAATAACAGTGACATTGCTATAGAACAGCAAGAGAGACAGGAATGAAAATAAACTAATCAGAAATAAATGTGCCTGGAATTGTCCGGACATACGTATTTTTAAACTGAGAACCAGCCCTCTAGTCCTACCCTGTGTGGAAGTCTTGATGAAGAGATGACTTTCTATGGACTTGTGAGGAAAAAGCTTTAAGGGAAAATAAAACCTGGCTTCTGCTGTGGGGCTGATTCTTATCCTGACTTGTATGACCTCACTGGGAGCAGACTTAAATATCCTTCTTGGGTCGATGCAATGCATGGCTGCTGCTTACTTGCCTGCCTTCCCTCCCTTCCTCGGAGACTGCCTGACCTCCACCCAAACCAAGGCAATAACGCGCAGCAGGGATGACGCGTGTAGGCAGTCCCCAATGCCAATGACTAGGCATTGGAAACTGACCTTTCCTGGGCAGGATCTTAGTGTGGTCTTTCCTGCCACAAAAGATCAAGCTGAGCTGAAGGCTCATAATGTCCAGAGCTGATATAAAATGCTTTAGCAATAAAATCTTCCTTCAGAACATATATAAATACTATTCGAAATTACTCCTCTGAGCACCATAACAGATTCATCTACCCCGGATGAATGGACAGTGAAGTATTTGCTCGTTTTACACCCCAAGTCTCCATGGTGAGCTCAGATACCAGTTCATCAGTTTGCTATTGGACGGTCTCAAAATCTTTTACATGGTGCCTTTTATAAGTATTTCGGCAAAATGATTTTGAGCTCCATAATTGTACAATAAGCTTTCAGAGTGCAAAGTAACTACTAAGACGTTGCATTTGCCTGTATGGTGGCAAAATACATTTTACACAGGAAGGAAATGCAAGTTGTGTTATTGCCAAACAAAAGTAGTGTAGTAACAAAAATACAGCATATCAGAACCTAATAGTTCTGTGTAAGGCAGGTTTTCCTCATCTTTTTAATAATTTGTATAATAATTTGATCCACCTTCTTTTTTACAGCTCTCCAGATGCTCCAACAGGCAACTTTTTCCATATTTAGTGCTTCTAGAATTCTTTGAGATGCTTGAATGAATAGTCCTATGTAAGTGCCAATTGTTATTTTATTCTCCGAACTTCAGAGCATTGAAATGTCCTGTCTGTCTGATTAAGTAGTGGCTTGATTTGGTGTTATTGTTGAGTAATTTTTTTACAGTTTGGGGAGAAGGACTGTTTGAATTGGGTCTTGTGCTCAATAGGCTGCAGAGTATTGCTGAAATGTTGAAACTGATACACTATTATGTCACATAAAAGGTGTGTGTACATAAGAAAATGTGGGTTACACCTATATTATTAAGTTAAATTAAACATGGATACTGGAACTCAGATATCTATACTGCTAAATTGCTAAAACAGTGCCTGGATGGTTTTGGCTCTGGCCAACAAGCACTTTCACAGATAATTCTTGGGCTCAACTGGGGATTTAGCAAAGGTCCCTGACTAGTAAGGATTTTTCATTTGGTCACCTTTTTTTTCCAAAGTTAGAGAGTTTAGTACCATGGGCTTCAGAACAGTCCTGTGCATGTTTAATACAACTGAAGAGATAATCTCTGTATAATCATAATATATACTTGCATATTTGCTTCATTGTCATTTAGAAACTAAACTGTGGAAGCAAGTATTACATTCTTTGTACACTTTAATGAGATAACCCACTTTCAACTCATTGCAGTTGGGTTATGGCTGAGAAACAGAGAATGACTGTCTTTACTGCAGTATTTATCTAATGAGGATTGATGGCATTTGTGCATGTGTTTGAAAGAAAGGCTACCTGAACTTCTGAGGTGAAAATATTAGTCTGAATTGTATCATACATTCTACTGGTTGTTGCATGTAGTATCAGAATATCTGCTGGGGACAAACAAAAAGTTTCAGTAAGAATTTAATTGTTTTCTTTAATGAAAAATGCAGACGTAACTTCATTTCTTCTAGGTATTTAACCAATCTTAACCTTGATATTATTCAGAATTTCTATACTTTTAAAATAAGTACTTAAATTAATGAAGGTGTTTCTATAAGTGTCATAGCACATATCCTAACAATACTGTTACTGGTACTAATATTTGTTTTATGTGAATATTCCAAGCAAGACTCTGTTTTTTTTTTTTGCTATAATTAGCATCAGTTTTGAACAGGAAATGTTCATTTTCAAGATGTAATTGTCTTTGCTATTAAGAAGTCCTATTTGGTCCTGGTAAATCAAAGTTAAGATAACAGAAGCAGAAGAAGGGCCATTCTAGTTTATACAAGCTCTGTAGAAAAGGTATAGGTATAGTACTTCTAGCTATAGTATGGTCAGCCATCTAATAGCTGAAATAACATTTTCTGAAATAACTGATGCATCTTTAGCTGTAATACTAGATAAATTCAATTTTTGCTTGATGGGGTAGTAAGATTAAAGGGAGAATGAACTTTAGGAAATACACTAATAAAACAGTAGTCTGCTAAATCTGTGACGAATTGTGTTCAATATACTGCTTTTCATATTTCAGAAACAGAAATGATACTAAGAACAAGGCTCAATGAAATTCTGTAGACAGTGATAGAGCCAGCTAAATCTTTTTCCTCATCAGTCAATAAATTAGTTTCTTGTTTCAAAATATTTTAAAATTCTGAAGCAGAGACAGTGGGGTTGAGGGAGGGGATAGACTTAGTCCAGAATAAAACATTTATTCCACAATGCTAACATTCAGATGCTGATATTTTTTCAGGAAAGTAAATACTTTGAGGAAAAAAAGGATGAAAACCCAATTTTCTTTAGAAAAACAAGGTTTCATCATGAGTAAAAGCTTTTAGTCGTGTTTTGCTTGTCATCCAATATTGTAGATTGGTGGTTATAATAATAATTAAATACATTATTGATTCACATCTAATCTCTATGAAATCTTGCAATGGTGACGGTAAGGATCCTTTTGAACAAAGGAAAACAAACAACAGGACCCACATAGATACTTGGGTTGAAATTCTGGCCTCGTGGAAGTAAATAGTAAAACTCCCATTGACTTGAATGGGGTCAGGATCTCTTCCCCTTTCCCTCCACCCCCAGTGTGTAACCACAGCTGTGCTTTTGCTAAGCAGCATGCAAGAACAACTTATGAATCACATCTGGTGACCCTGTTTGGCATCTCAGCAGAGAAAACATCAGGAATATTAACCCCTTTGTTGCATAAATTAAAACAAAGACATTTTTGGACCCCCTGGGTAATGCAAAAGCCATGAGGAAGAAAATAAAAAAGAGAAAAAAAATGTCTAAGGGAACTGAGAATCAGGGCCATAGTAACAGTGAGGGAGAAAAGCCGCTTAGGCCTTGTAATTACAAAATTTAAGAATAAACACATTTTTCTTTCTCTTTTAGGTTCAGTTGCCAATGTAACTTGATAAATTTCTTTGGTTTGTTTCCACTTGTTCTCACTGACGCAAGCTGGCAATCGCCTTTGTAGAATTTCAGGCTCTCTTGAGTCAGTGTCTTGATCTTCAGTCAAAACCTCTTCGTTTTCCAAGAACCTCTTAATTTTCCATTTCCTTCTTGGCAAAGCTTGAAACCATATCCAAAAGCTATATTAGCATTTTTTCACCTGAGACATTGGAATTTCCACCATCATTGGCCTCACTTCCCTTTTCTGTCTTTGGAAGTTATCTTGTAAAAATCAAAAGCTAATATCCAACCCTGTCTCTCTCTCTCTCCCTGTATGTGTGTGCGTACTTTAGTCTGGGGAGAAATTTCACATTCTGAAGTTTAAATCACAGCTATCTGTATTCTGGGCTGAATGAGCCTTTTGGATATAAGCATTCCCCAAACAGGGCATTTTTGTTATCCTAATCTAGAATGCAGCACTGTACTTTCTCACCAACTAAGTATCTACCAGTAGCAGTAAAGAGAAAAAAACTCCTGCATTTTAATCGCACTATAATGCTTTAAGCTAATTATTTAATATATATGAATTTTCAAATGTGGAGGATTTTAGAGACGTTTTGAAGCCAAGAAAGACTACATGAAGCCTTATAGACCAAACTTTTAGTATGTATAGATCAGAGTAGGTCTCCTGACATCATTGAGCTGTTGCCTAATTTATTCTATTTTAAAGAGGTTGTGCCAGCCTGTAGAATATGTTGATTTCGTTTGAGGGATGAGACATCCTGATTTAGCTCACCTGCTGAGCCATGTGAAGTCACAGAGCTAAATTCTACAAGAAAGTCATCCTATTCTGGAATCACAGGAGCTTGGTAAGTTATGAATGGCTGTGTATCAGCACATTGGATGTATTCGGTTGAAATACAGCTCCGTTAAGTGTTTGAACTTTCAGTCAGTTCTTTTAAAAATGGTATCTTTGCTGTTTGTGATCATCTGGGTGCTCTCAGATGGGACAAGGGCCAAATTCTCAGAGACATGCATCAGATACTCCAGAAATAATTCTAAACCTAGGGAAAAATAACCCTAAGCACCAGTACAAGCTGGGGGCTGACCTTCTAGAGAGCAGCTCTGCAGAGAAGGACCTGGGAGTGCTGGTGGATGACAAGTTGACCATGAGCCAGCAATGTGCCCTTGTGGCCAAGAAGGCCAATGGTCTCCTTGGGTGCATTGGGCAGAGGGTTGCCAGCAGGTCGAGGGAAGTGATCCTGCCCCTCTGCTCAGCCCTGGGGAGGCCTCATCTCGAGTGCTGTGTCCAGTTCTGGGCTCCCCAGTACAAGAGAGACACGGAGCTACTGGAGAGAGTCCAGCGTAGGGCTACGAAGATGATCGGAGGGCTGGAGCACCTGCCCCATGAGGAACGGCTGCGAGAGCTGGGCCTCTTCAGCCTGGGGAAGAGAAGACTGAGGGGGGATCTTACCAATGTGTACAAGTACCTGAAGGGAGGGTGTCAAGGGGACGGGGACAAACTCTTTTCAGTTGTCCCATGTGACAGGACAAGAGGCAATGGGCAGAAATTGAAGCACAGGAAGTTCCCCCTGAACATGAGGGGGAATTTCTTCCCTGTGAGAGTGACGGAGCACTGGACCAGGTTGCCCAGAGAGGTTGTGGAGTCTCCTTCTCTGGAGATCTTCAAGGCCCACCTGGATGCAGCCCCTGTCTAACGTGCTCTAGGTGACCCTGCTGAGCAGTGAGGTTGGACTAGATGATCTCCAGAGGTCCCTTCCAACCTTACTGATTCTATGATTCTATTGAAATCTAGGAAAGCAATTAAAATGTAATTACGGTTACATTCCAAGTGTAGAGTGAAAAAACTAACTTTAGGTTTTCTGCATGCTAACACATTAATGGTAAATAAGACTTAGAAAAAGTAATAGAGAGGTAATAGCACTGTATTATAATGATGCAGAGGAATTCAGTGTATACAGAAGTCAGCACAGAGAGATTGAATAGAATATATACAGAAAAGTTTTCCTCTTTATAAGAATGCTACTATACCTCATAAGCTATTGGCCATGAAATCATTAAAATAATATTGAGTATGGCTGTTTAAGAACTTCACATCAACATTAATTTTTTCCAACTTTTTCAGACATTTCGTACTGCAGAAAGTTTTGATATTACAACTCCATTCAGAAAACACATACTACATATGTTTTAATAACCTATGACAAAATTTTTTGTCTTGCAAAAATTAATATTAAAGTATAAAGTATCAGCAGATACAAATAGGAAAACCAAGGCTAAAAAGGGTCATAATGGGGTATTTGAACTATCCGCATAGAAATTCATCCTTTGGAATGGGAGATTTAGAGAAAGAACTCCTTGACCTCTTACACTGTTTTTTATAGCCGTTAGTTCTACAACACACCTGAGGGAAAGTTACCTTATCCTATGTAATATACAAGTGTTGGTTCAAGAAGTAACTATCGCTGAGCCACTAATTAACGGTGACCACAGCATAATTAAGTTCAGCATTCTCAAGGGAGTGATTGAACGAAATGCAGGACTGTGACACTAAACTTTTGATAATGAAATTTTTTTCAGGGAGGAAGTTAGTTAGAAAACCCTAAAGTCAAAAGTGAGGAAATTAAAATCCTTACACTCAGCATGGAGGCTTCTTAGGCATCCCAGGAGTCACAGAGGAATGAATGCACCTTAACAAAAAAAAGAAAATAGAAAGCCAATTAAAAGCTAGTCTACTTGGATTGCAAGGTTCAAGATGTTATTTGAGACAAAATGGTAACCCTCAGAAAATAGTAATCTGGTCCAAATAAAGGAAAGGAGCAGATCTTATGGAAAATGGGAGTTACAAGGATAAAAGACAAAGTATAAGGTGAAGAGACATAGATAAAAACAAACAAAAATACTAACAAATTATTTATACAAACCCAAAGTGGGAATTGTGAGAGAAAATGGACCAATTCATTTATTCATCCTTGAGAAGCTGAGGAGAATATGGTTATTAGAGAAAAAAAATAAAACAATGTTTGTATTAAGACTCTCCTTAGAGGTGGCTGAGGTATCTATAAAAAGATTTTTATAAAAGGATTTCACTGCCAATAGCATAAGCTTATGAATTGGAAGGCATCAGTCCACAAGGCCTTGCAAGAATTTAGAAAGAAAAAAGAGGTGGCTGAACTGCTAGTAAGAATGTAAGATTTAATTGGAAAACTATGATTCCAAACTGAAATTTAGAACAGTAGCAAATGCTTAAAAAACATTTGAGTCATTGGAAATTACAGGGGATTGTAAGCAAAATAATTAGAATAATTATTAGAAAAAAATGGTAACAGGAAGTTGGTTGAGGTAACTAATTTTTGCTTTCCTAAAAGCTGAGACAAAGCTCTTCACAGGAGGCTGTTGAGAAAATGAAGTGAGCCTTCTCTTAGCCTTCTCTCTTAGCCTGGTGAGAGGCTAAGAACTGGCATGGAACAGAAAGTGGCAAAGAGGCAAGAGCTGATGACTGGTGGATGAAGAATAGGTCCAACAGAGTCAGACTGAAGACCTGCCCTTTCCTGTCACCCCAGCTGAGTATGTGAGTGACTTAGCATTGATTTGAATGTGTGATCTTACCTGCAGACTCCAAATTTGGCTCCCAACCCAGACATTACTCTGGTCGCAGCTGTTGACCTCCTGATAGCACTCACCTTTTAAGTAGGGCTGTTAATGTCTCTTAAGAAAGTTACTGATTGAGACTCTGCTTCTAATGCTATCAGAAGTTCCTTATGCAAACGCAGGAAAAAAAGAAAAGTGTGACATAACAATATTTTCTCATGCTGATTTACTCCAAGGCCTTGGTTACTTTACATGAATAATGCTTCTGTTTCTAAATAAATAGAGCAGTGTCCCTCAGACAGATCAGGGTAGCCTGGTCTGGTTCAGTAGGGTTGGTACTGGGATCTAACTTCACAGATAAAGGCCTGGATCTGATTTCCCCTAATGCCGTATTAAACAAGTATGATGGTGAAAGGAATGGTAATTGAGCTGTGCTCTGGAAGATTATAATGGTGTTCTAGTGTGAATAAAAATCAAACCCTTTATTTTAGAAACTGATTTTTGAGATCTCTCTTCTACAAGAATGATCATTATTTGTTCTGCCTTCGGAAGGTTTTAGACTCATGCTACACTTTCAGAGGCAACCTGAGTTTATAGAAAGAGGAATAAAACCAGAGAAACCACACAGCCATTTTAAATGACTCACACATTTCTAGAATCATTTTCCTGAAAAATGTAATGTCCTAAAGGAAATGTGCAATCTGTGGTGTTGGTGGAAAGGGTTTACTTGCACTGAGTTTGTGTAACTTGCATAAGTCACTCACAGGTTTGCTTTTCATGAATAATGCTGTCATTCCAAAGCCATGTCAACAATAACGCCTGCATACCAGTCGGTGCCATCGTGTGCTTTGCAGGTACACGCGTGCAGTATGTGGGGTTCCTATCCAGATAACAAGCTGTAAGACTGGGGACTAAATTCCATTTATCTTGCACCTTGATGTCCTCCCATGCACTAATCCATTTCCACAGGGACTGTTTTTAACAATCTGACCCTCCCAGCAATTAAAAGCAGCTGCCATATTTTCAAACAAACCTGCCAGGAAAATATTTCTTGCTTTCCTCACAAATGTGGAATTCTGAGCCACCCTCCCACCCCCAAATTACATTGGACTGATTCCCAGGCCATGTAATATTCAGTCCTGGTCTAATGACTGGTTTAAGTTTCAATAACCCACAGTTCGTTAGGATCAGAAATAGATTATCCACTGTAGAGATGGGATTCCCCCTTTTCCAACAGGATATGGCCTTTTATTTTTTGTTAGGTTTGGTAGAATATAAAATACCAGAGTTTAAAAATCAATATGTTGGTTAATATTTTAACATATTTTCTATCGCACTGCTGCCTACAGCTGCAATTGCAGCCGAGGCCCCACTGAAAAGGTGTTGCAGAAATGCACGGTCAAAGACAGCTCTTACCATGGGCAACTTACAGTCAAGAGAGGGAAGCAGCAGAAGGGAGAACGAAGGCTCAGGCTTTGTTCGAAATGAGTTGACTCTAGTCATGCAGGACGTTAGGGGCAGAGCCGTGATTAAATGCAGTGTCTCTTAAGTCCTGGTCTGCTGTCCTGGCCTCACAAAAGCACCACCTCCCCAGCTGAAAGTCTTAGTTAAAACATTTTATTCTCCGGCTGAGTTTGGAGCATGTGAATTTGTGGTCTTTGGGCAATATGGCTTTACAGGAACTGAGTAAAGCAACTTCTGCGAAGAGCTTAAAAATCCTGCAGCGTGCGTAAACTAACTTACTTGTGTCATGATTTAAAACACCTGATGATGCAAAGTGACCGGAAGGTTTTATTGCTGTTCCATGGTTGGATTAACTTAACTCATGAAATTAAGGTGGGGATCCCAGATATACATGACTCATGTGTTCATCTTATTCCCACCAGTATTCAGTACCTCTCTATTGAAAAGATGTGATAACAACTGATATTTTTTACACTTAAACAATGTGTTTGTTACTGATATTGAACTAGTGCCTCCTACTGAAATGTGCCTGCCTTTTGATTTAAATTATTCTCATACCAAATGATACGACTACACTGTACTGTCTGAGTGAGAGAGCAGAGAGCAGAATATATGTCGTGACCAGAAAAGAATAATGAAATGACTGTTTATCTGTATCAGCTGAGAAAAACCAACAAACCGTATTCTTCAGTAAAACATGGCTATTTTCTCCATAAAACAAGGGAGATGGCAGTTAGCCTGGCTTATGAAGGGACATTTGGTGAGTGTGACTGGTGCTGAGAGGAAGATCTCCTGCTACCCACCCCTCCACTGCTTTGGAAGAATGGATCTGAACGAATTTCCACTGTGTTCGCCTCTGGCTGTGGTGTTCGACTCATAATACAGTAAGCTACAGCAACCTATAAAAAAAAACATTATAGGGAGTTGAGAGCATCTTTGCAAAGGTTGCAGTAAGTTCAAAACAGTGCCGAGGTGACCTTTAAGCCACCTTTCTGTAGAATCTTTGGCCTCTGCTTTTGGCATATCAGCTGCATCTTGAGATTTTCCCCAGTAAATGGAAATGTGACTAGTTTCCAAACATTATCAAATAACAGTGAACCATACAACTCTGCACACAGGCACTTCTTCTGTATAAAAATAAATATTTGTACATTGGGTTTTTTTATTTGTTTCATGCTTATATGGCTTTGTTTTCAGCAAATCATTAAGTAAGTGATGACTTACTGCACTGCTTTTTTAAAATCTAGTCACAAACCACAATCGCTTACAGGAAATGGAATGTTTACTTGAGTTTATTATACAAGGGTCTGGATATGAGCTGTGGGATTTTTACACCTCATAGCAACGGTATTACAATTTATTTACATCTTCATGTTGGCAGCTGCACAAACTCTTATGAAATAGGACAATCACACCTTAGGGAACAGTAATTATAGGCAAAGGTATAAATAGTATAAAGAAGTGCACGCATTTGGCACTTAAGTTGAAGAGAATAGAAACTATTCTGGCAAATCTTCAAAAACACAGCCTCTTGTTCATTATGAGGGCATGAACTAATTAAACCGAACTTGTCAGAATAGGCTACATGAATAAATTCTAGTCAACTCTGGCACAGTCATGCTCCAAACCCATGAAGAGCAAAGTTGTTTTAGTGATGTCATCATTTGGACGTTCAGAGTATGATATCACTTTTGACAGAATTAATGCAGAATTAATACCATATGTATAAGCATTAATAGGTATTGAATTTGAACACCCAGTGATAAGTCTGTGTCGGTTTCCAAAGTAACAGTCTGTTTTTTTCTTTCTTAGTGCTTATATTAATCTAGTATCAGAAGGGAAATTTAAAATACATTTCAACACTTTTACAAGAAAGCATTTAAGTTTTACCTCTCTGCCTCTATTTCAAAAGCTGTTTGCATAAGAAAAGCAATTATACTTCAGTGCTACATTTTTAATAGTGACAAAATCAGTGTTGTAAGAGAAGAATTTTAAGGTAATTGTAAACTTAAAATAAATTATCACCATTTGATAGCTGGAAGGAAAATTCCACTGAGAATCCATTGGCTCCATTTACAAATATATATATATGTATTTTATACAATGAATCTGAAGTTAAAATCTTGATGCATTTAGCAGATTGTTAGTTCCCAGTTACTGTCAGTGACCAGGTGTTACTCTTTCCCAAATGCTTTGGCTACCTCCCCATCTCCTTCCTTTCTCAGCCCTGACATATTCTTTCATTTTTATGCATGTGAGTACTCAGGGTCCTCCTGTTCATTTTTTTTCCCCTCAGGATACTGTTATATTTTCAGGATATATGACTGAAACACAGAGACTCCACTGTAGTCTTCAGAGGTAATGGTGAGTTAAAGAGATAGTGAACAGAGGGTGAGTGGCAAAGTTTGCTGATGGGGCTAAAAGTAGGAAATAAAAACAAAAGTTGACCTTGGGGTAAAGGAAGTTCTCTCGATACTGAGTGCCATAGTAATAAACTCAGAAAGAAAATTTAACTCTGGTAAGTGTGAAGAGTTACATGTGAGAAAACAGCCTCAATTATACATTCACAGTGGAGGAATCTGAAATAAGTGCCAAAAAAAGGAAAAAGACTTTGGTGCTATAAACAGTCAGATGATAAAGTCAGCTCTATATTCAGTAGTAATAAGAAAAGTAAATCAAATGTTAGGAGTTAGTAAGAGAAAGGTAGAGAAACAAAGAGAAACAGTCCTTACGCCTATATGCAGCCCTGATCTCCCTTTCTCAATGAGGATATAGAAAAAATGTTAAAAATACTAAAAATGGCAACATAATTAAGTACATTAATCAGAAGAATAAGTAAGGAAATGAGGACTCCTCAACCTAGCAAATAAGTGACGGAAGGAGATGTGATACAATGATTGTTGATGAAGACAAGGTTGATCCAGAGCTCTCACGATACAAGAGGTGGACGTTATCATGTCATAACCTCATGTGTCAGGTTAAAAAAAAAACCAATGAGGAATTCTTAATGTATCTAAATTAGATCTTTTAAAAATATAATTTAACTGTAGAGTTCATTGCCCCTGCATAGGTATGGTGGAAAACAATTAAACAAATTAGAATAAGAAAATCTATGAATGACTTAAAATCTGAAAGATGCGACCTTTGTCTGGTTGCTGGATGCCAGGAGAATATACCAGAGAAGTCTCAATATATAAGCCCCCCTAGGAAGGTGCTATTGACTGTACTACTACCTGGATCTGGGTGTTACCTACTGGGCTTGATCATCTATTACTACAGTTGACAGCAAATGGTCCTGTTGATGGTTTTGCTTTGTGTCTATATGTTATTTTTCAGGCTCTTCTGGCATGTGGCTACTTCTGACAAACATGGGAATTTGAAACATGTATGGCTCCAGTTAGTGTGCTGAACACCTCTCCAATGCGCCTGAGAGAGGGTGGGCATGGCTAGAGGCAACAAGGTGACAAACTGTAAGTGAAAGGTTTTTCTGGTAATCAGGGAATAAGCAGGTTTATAAGCAGGGCTGGTCCTACTGAGGTGCTAGTTGCAGATGGATTCAGAGGTGATTCTGCTATCACCAAGTCTCTCCTAAATCATCCTGCATTGCTAGAAATTTGCCAAAATCACAGATCAAACAAAATCAAATAATGTTCTTAAAGTATCTATTCTCTCTCTCAGCTGGGAGCTTATTGCCAGTGGTCTTATTCATGCTTATTCAGTTTTCAGTGCTCGTTTGCTTTACAGGAACATTTGTAATTGTCCGTGGTTATAGACGGGGTACACTATGTTCTGGAGAAATACTGAGTTTGGTTTTAAGAAGAGATTATAACAAATAAGGAGAAAAATATAAAAGATCTCATTTCCCTTTCCACTCTCTGAATCTTAATGATGAAAGCGCAAATTGAGGGACTATGTTCAGCTTCCCTTGACAGAGCTCTCAAGTTTGTCTGACTCCTTTCCAAGTCCTATAGCTTTAAGCAAAAAACAAATAATGATTCTAAAACCAAACCCATGTGCATTGTACTTGCACCTGCCTTGGATTCCACCCTTTTGTTTTCATACTACCCCTCTAGGTTTCTGAAAAATTCCTAATATGTTCTAGACTACCTTTTCATCACATACACATAAAAACACAGACCGACATGGGAGATTTCACAGAATGCATTAAGTATGCAGAATTCCTTTATTGCTTAGGTATGAAAAGCAAACTATCATTTACAAGGAAATCAGAGCATCAAAGAGAGGAGGAGAAAGATTTAATTATACAGTAGCTGTGCATTTACTGCATCTACTGGAAGTATTTTGCTTTAGCTTAATCTTAAGGATTTTTGAGGTTGTAATACACAAGAAAAACAGACAAGGACAATGGGGAGAAAAGGTGGATTTTCTATTTCAACAAAAACAAATCAAACTCCTATTTCTGCAGTCCATCCTGACTTGCACCAAGGAATTTAATTTGAACTATTTTTGAACTATAGTCTGGAGCCTCTGTCTTAATTTATGTACTTTAAAACTGAATGTTAATCACAAAGAACTCTAGGCCCTTCAACTTCTAGTGATATAGGTATGTTTGATTAAATATATTGAGTAATTTTTTTCATTATTGCATGGGATTTCTCCCAAGTATCATATAACTGTATTCACATTGCTGATTTCTACTTTCTTCATTATGGTGGTTTCCACATCAAAATTTCAAAAAATCTCTTCATTTTTTCCCCAACAATATTCCTGAATTATTCCTCAGATTGGAAGGCTTTTGTCAAGAGGAATGTTTTACATTTTACTGTAAAGATTGCAAAGTCTGGATTTATTTTGCCTCATGGATGAGTGAGTTGGTCAGAGATGTCTGTGAAAACGTTGCAAGTATCAGGATCTCTGAGTGAAAATGGAAGAAAAAATTTCTGTGCATTTCAGTGGGTGAAGAATTTCCCTTGTTATGTGGGTTTGCAGAGCAGAAGGGAGGTCTTCAGCTAGCCAGGCTGTGGTAGTACGTTTCATTGAATAAGAGCAAGATCTTCTAAGAGCTCAGTCTGTGCATTCATCACCATGAAAGTGTGTGTGAGTGTGTGTGAGGGAAAGGGGACTTTATTCTTTTTTGGAGATACAGCCCTACTAAATAGCATTGTAATGAAATGTAACTATATATTTCCCCAGAGGGCTGGTAACTGAAAGACAGTCCAGTCTGGGATTTTTACACATGGTACTCAAACATGACTTTCATATTGTATTAGGTATGTCTTCACATTTGTGGCTCTGCAGTCCAAACTCATGTTCCACTTGGGCCTTACTTAACATACTCTTCTTGTGTGTTTTTTATTCTGTTTTTAGATTGCTGGAACTAATTCTTGCCTGACTTTCCACTAATATTAATCTGTCAAAAAAATATTGTTAGAGATGGGAGACTTGGCTGAAATTTCTAGGTTTCAGTAAAGCTGTTTCAATTTGCTTTAAGCATTACAATAGTTAAGGGCTCCCCCACTCTCCGCAGACACACACACGCATGCGCGTGCACACACACACACACGCACATGCACACATGCACACACACATTCCAAATCATGATACCAAACAACTGATGTTGGCTATTAGATGTGGGATTTTACACTTTCATTTGGGGACTCTCCTTAGGAAATCAGAATATTCCAGATGTTCTTTTACAAATCAAGAAGGTGATAGCTGCAATGGAGTTATATCCTGGCCCCACTGAATTTGCCGGAAATTTGACATAGGTATAACCAGTAGTATTAAACCCTCAGTAAAGAAGGCAAAATCAACATGAATGCATAATAATATTAATTATCATAATTAAAATTGAGGCTAGTATTCAGTGCCTTAGCAACACAAGCAACAGGTAATCCCAGATTTTGCTTTCCCAGGGAAATAAAATATTTTTCCTGGCCTGGCATCATTTTCTTACACACTTTTTACAATGTCTCATGTATTTTAGGAGATCTTTTTAAGAGGCCTGTCTTTTTTATGATCTTTTTGATGTGTTTTGTTTAAAATGTGTACTCTTAATGGGTTTAAGATGCCTAGAGAATCTGAAAGGCACCAGTAGGAAAATAAGTCTAAATAGATAAATAAAGAATACAAATACATAGAGTACATGGTTTTCTTCAATGTCAATCTGTCCATATTAATAAGGAAGGTTTGGAGAGACCATATAACTTTCTGCTGACTTTTAAAAGAGAGATTCCCAAACTTCACTTGGTTAAGAATCACACATTACTTCAGATGAGTAAATTAATATCTTGGGTAATAAATCTGAGCTGCATTTTATTTAAAGTTAGATTTACAATTTAGATCCATTTAGAATTTCCAGACCTTCTGGTAAGGAGCAGTGCCTTATGTATGTAGTGAGAGTTCTGCTGGGTATTTCCCTCTTTAAGAGACAAACAATTCACATACTTCCAAGGTTGAGAAACATTTTAAATGTGACACAATAACATAGATATACATACCAGCAGACTGGCATGGACATCAAGCATCCAGCTCTGTATATACTAGGTGACCATAAAAACCCTACTCCTGAATTGATTAAACATCTTAAAAAAAAGAAGGTTTTACTGCACATGCTGTCTGTACTGCAAGGCTAGTCCAGATACCCCTCTGATTCATAGAGGCCTTCTTTTAATTCCCAGCTTAAATGAACCAGTTAATAACTCTTTTTCTCTTGGGTCCATACTTAGTTTGAAAATGTTTTCGTCTACTTTGATTGCATATCAAGGACTAGGGAATATTGGTTGGTCATGATGTTTTGGTGTACTCTAAGGATGTAGGCAGGCAGAGCGTACTTTGCTTGTTCAGAACTGTGTTCCAGAGAAAATGGAAGGATGATGGCTTTTCAGATGCAGTTAGGTAGTGCATACTTTGTAGAAAGAGTCTTTCTTTTTCTTATTAATTGCACAGAGAATGCTTCCACCTGTGTTTGGACAAATTGCTGCAAAATGACTGACTTTGTTACATGTTCCACTGTTCGTGTTTGTGTCTACACATTCATCCATGGATGAACAACTGCTAGTTTGCTCTGGTGTTTCCATTGCTTTGTTCTGCTTATTTCTTTCCTGGTTTGTAATTTTTATGGCTCTTTCAAATGCTGTTGCAGACTCTTACTTGTTCATCTGGACTTTAATTGTCTCCGAGTGTTGTGTCACCCCAACATGATCAGATATAATTTGAAATGTACATTCTGCACTTCCTTCTTAGGGATATCCATAGCAATTGTAGCTTCAGAGTGCTCGCACACTGATCCCAGCCTGATGACAGAATTTGAACTTGTCTGAGTTGCTAATGAATGAACTGATTTCAGGCCACGCTGACTAAAACAAGCACTTTCATGCTTAAAAATATATCAAAGCACAACACAGTGATCTCATTTTTTGACTCTCAAAGTTATTCTTCTGTGTTTGGTAACTAAGGCAATCTCTTCATCTTTGTTCCTGGCACCAAGGAAGGAAAATTTTCGGATTGTACCTTTCTTTTCTGAATATGCTGTTATTTTATTATTTATTTATTTATTTATTTATTTTTAGTTCTTTGCAATGCAGTTGTGTGTTGTTTGAAGACAAAAAATACTGGAGTAGCAAACGATCATATTACAGTCAGGACAGTCACAGTCCCAGAAGTACTTCACCACTTATGGAATCACAGCCTCTTGTTCAGGTGTCTTTCAATGACAGAAAATAACAATTGTTCCACAAACAAAAAGGCCAGTTAACAGCTGAAGTCACAGCTCAGTTTGCTTCTTGGCCAGGATTTACATTCTGTCTGGAGCTCCATCAGGACAGTGCAGGGAGGTCTGGCAGCTGGATAACAAATTCTAAGTAAAAAGGTCATTATAGCACGTTGTTTCAGTGTTACTGGATTTCCACTATGGTGGCTGGTTTCATTATAACTTTGCATGCTGGATTCTCATGTCTGTAAGTGGTTAACTTGACTTCAAAAATTGTCTCTTACTCAGAAAACTAATAGGATTCACCTCACCTATCTTTAGATAATAAAGTCCACATCTGAGCCAGCAAGGTCACCTTAGTGATCTTTAATGAGCACTTCCTTATCATGTATGGTAATGCATACATTAGCATGTAATGTATGGTAATGCATACATTAGCATGTATTTAGAAATTTACTTTAAGATGCGAGAACTTGCACCTAGAAAATGTCAGGCAAAGTAAATCTCCTGAACTCTAGTACTTGAAAGTTGGTAGATTTATTAATATCATTCAGCTTCACATTGAGAAAACCATACAAGTGCTTTGTAAATAGTATTTCTTTAATACATATAGAAATTTTGAAGTGGATCTGAAGTATTAAACAGTTTTAAAATTTATCAGTATGCATAAATAAATCTATCAGATTTACAGAACTTCTGCTGTTATTACTATACACACGTATGAAAGAAAGCATGTTTTTAACACCTCTTCAGTGTGCTCATTATACTCTAGCTCATACTTCAGCACATGCACTTAAATCATTTTTTCCCCTTGGTCTTTTTTTTTCCCAAAAATCATTTCATAGTCTGCAGCATGCTGTATATATCATCTGGATTTTTTCAGAAGTCAGAGCAGACAAATGTCTGATTGTTACTTGTCCTAAGTACGGGGAGAACTGTGCCTTGTTTGCCTTTTGTTCTACCCCAATAAGCTTTTTGAGAGACTGGATAGGTTTCTTAGCCCTCAGTTTGAACGATGGGCTTGTTTAGTGAGGTTCTCTTCTGAATCCCCCAGTTTGGACTCCTAATTAACAGGCCCTCTGTCCCATTTGAGATGGCCTTGGAGATGGCCCTGTCCAATTATTGGTTTTGAAGCTATTTTGCATTTGAAGCTTATGCTTATGCTTGCCTCCGTTTTAGCTCCATGGTTCCACCGCTCATTTTTTACTGATTTACAGCAGTGGCTACCCTAATTAAATGGAAAGAGGCATGCACTGTGCTGATAAGCATAAGTGTGATTGGTTCCTCTCTCAAACTATAAATGTGAGAGAAACAAAAATATGTAATCATATTTTTAGCTTTTATTGTTTTCATGAGGTTAATTACCATGATTTTCTCTCCATTCCTGGGACGTTTTAGCTGTGCTGCACTTCTCTGGACATATCTAGTTCTTACAAGACTATGTTCTCTCTTTCTCTTCTGAGAAAAAAAGAGCTTCAGTATAAAGTATATAAGTTAAAATATTCCCAGCTGCAGCAAGGCATGTTCAGACACACAGACATACTTTGGACTAAACCCTGCATAGACATAAACTCTGCAAGATATAAAAAGTCCTCAAGTACATGCGGCATTTATGACTGGATGTTTGCATTTTTGTTTTATTTTTATTTTCACACACTGCTTATAATTCTTCTTCTCATGCTCTCTCTTCTACAGTTAGCTTTTCCCTCTCTTTTTGTATTTATCTGTTTCTTCACCACTATTCTTTTGGGGGAAAATATGAGTCTAGATTTTATTTTATTTCCACTTAAATCCTTGAAATGTGGAATTCTTTACTTCAGGGGTTTAAACTAGACCCTCAAGGCTACCTTGGCGGAGTTCTGCGGTTTTAGAGGATAGATTTTTCTGTTTTGTTTAAGAATGTATCACAAGCAATGGCTCTTTAGAACTTTTAAGCATGCAGTAAAAAAATAGAGATGACTAATAGCTATTTAGCAAGTAATGATGGCTTAGCAATATTTACCACTCCGATTCAGCCTCTCTGGCTCCATGACTTAGGATATTTTCCTGAATTAAATTTGTCTCAGTTCTATAGCCAGCAGCTGTCCGCAGGAAAAAAAAAAAATGTCCTGAATCCTCCAGAAATAATGATTTCATATTTCTAATAGTTCCTTTAACTGCACAATCAAAAAGGTCTCTTGTGCCCTCTAGCATGTGGTATGTCATAATAAAAAACTTTATGTCAAATAGCTAGAGAAATGCAGACAGAATAAATTAAAAATTTTATCTTAATGGCTTTTCATGATGCTTCAGTTACATGTATGTAGTAGTTGATCAATAGAAGGAGGAGAATATATATCCTGCTATCTTTAGAGTTTTGCTCTGAACGTAAAATTGATAACCACATTGGGCCTATTTGAATGAGGATGTTCATATAAATACTCCTGTTATAAATACGCCTGCTTCCCACCCCCAGATTGTGCTGTTTTTCCATTTATGTCTAAGTGTCACAATATTTTGTTTCTAAATGGTTAGGTAGTATTAGCTCATCTTGTGAGCAGCTGTTCTAAAGGATTTAAAGGAATACAAGGACATGTATACTTAATTTTTTTAGTTCTAATAAAAATGGCCTAATATGTACAACTTGAAATCACTACACAAGCTTGTTTCTGCTAACTTCAATGGAGCTATGTGTCAGTTTGTAATACACATTTTCCTACAGAAACTTTACATTACTATTAATAACACTTTTATTGCTATACATCACTTTTATTTCTCTCCTATCTTAAGTGACATCAAAACATCCATTAAAATTCTGCCAGTGCTGTTTGTGGCTTCTGATTCATTAATTTCTTTCTTAAAGCAATTGCTTTTCACTTAGTAGAGGTTTCTTAACATCTAAATGTAACTTCTAAGTAGAAAATAAACAAGATCAAGTAGTGATTTTTTTCTAAACCTTTCATCAATATTATGCACAAGAAAGGACATAGTTGCTACACATTGACAATTCTGATTCTTAGCAATTTAAAAAATGATCAGAACTATATTTCAATTATACAAGAATTACTTCTTAAATTCTGTTATATCCCCTTAAACCATTACTAGTTTGAGCTATTTTTTTTTAACTTCTCCTAAGGCACACTACTTAGTATCAAAAGTTCACTATCATTCAAACAGTGACAAAATTCATTGCCACCAAAACATGATAAATTACACATCCTGTGCATTCTGAACTGTAAATCGTGCAAGAAAGCATATCCAGCACAAAACACATTCCTCTGGGAGTAAATACGTATATTAGGTCAGAGATTTTGAGAACAGATCAAGCATTTCTTTTTCTAAGGAATCTGAGATATTGGAACTTGAGACTTCAAGGGAAAGAAGTCCTCTGACAACTCTAAAAGCTTTGGGTCATGCTTTGCTTGAGAAACCCTCCAGTAAATTTATGTAAATGAAAGGAATTTATGTAAATGGAAGCTGAGCAAGTCACTTAACATTTTCAAAATTTTGTGATTATAAGAAGTATTTTAAAAGTTTCATGAGTTAAAGATCTCTTTAAGTTTTGCATAGTAAAGAGTCTTAATAATTTATTTCCCTAGTTCACTGAAATATGAATTGTGATATTTACAGTCCCTTGCAAAATAACCAATCAGCACACAGGACATACAATTTTTTCACTGTATAAATGCTATATAAAGTGCCAAGCAAAAGAAATTTAAAGAGGTCTGCAGAAAGCTGTAGCTAGTTATTCTCCTTGAATCAGGTGCTTACTTTACAACGATTTTAGAAGAACCCAAAAGTTCAAAGTTATAGTTGTTAAGCCTTCTAGACCTTTTTACCAGAAGTACCATACAGAACAGAGGATGATGTTTAGCGTGACTATGTAACTTTGATTTTTGTTTAAACTCATAAAACATGAATTTCCTCATTTTGCTAGTCCCACTGTACCCAATAATATGGAAAATTTTGCTCTCCCCAAACCATAGGTAGTTTTCTCTTGTATAAAAATATTTTCTAACCCTCATGAGCATAGTAAGCTCAGCTGTAAAACCTTATAAATTTATATTTTTACAGAAAAAATAACTAACTTTTTCTAATAAATTATTGCTTTAAATGTGTGAACTATTTTGTTTCCTAAACTAAGAAAAAAAAAAAAATCTTAGTCTTGTATACACTTTTGGAAACGTATAAAAGGATGAATGAAAATATTTCTAAACATTTCACAGACTCTGCATGGGTTTTTTTCAACTTCATTTATGTGTGTATTGGTGAAAGTGAGCTTTTAATCCTGTGAATAGTAACAAAAGGCAGGTATTCAGGTAGAGAGCTGAAATTTGATGGTAAAACAAAATATGCATGTTAGAACAATATGTGCAATATATTGTACTTTTAGCATGAAATAAGAGCATGCTTAAATCATAGGAGACTTACTAAACACAGAGCATGGGAATTACGATACTGAATCAGCTCAATGGTCCACATAGTCTTAACACTGATAGTGTTCGGCTGCTAGGGAGAAGATTGTAACAGATGGACATCATAAAAAAAAAAAAAATCTGTCCTGCTTATTCTTAACCCAGTCACAAAGTGGCTGACTTCCGCTTTGCAAGGAGAAAATTGATATTATACAGATGGAATACGCTTTTTAGAAATAAAATTTTCACTTCTGTAGAAATGAAAAGTTTTGTTACTGAAAATACCTATTAATCCATTTTTCAATTGTGGAGTTTTAAATTTTCTTGTGAAAATTAGAAAACTTTTGAATGAAGGAGACACCTTTTATGTAACTTTTTCTATAAGAAATTTCTGTGCAAATTTCAGTGAATATTTATTCTTGTTTTCATTTGAACACTATGATTTATTGTTCTTATACTTCATATATATTTAACCCTGTGAAGCCAATGATATTTATTGACAATCAATTTATACAACTGTGGATTTCTTGAAAAACTATTTCTCTTATTCTTTGTGGACTGTTCCATCATCTTCAACTGCCACCTTGCATTTGAGCTGGAGACAATGACAAGCAGCTGCCCGTACATTTTCTGCACCCGTTCAGCAGTCTGTTCTGTTATAAGATTCCCTCTTCATCCCCAGGTTCATCCCTTGAGATGGTAGCATCTCCAAGCCCTTAAACTTTCCTGTTTCTATGTTCTGAACTTGCCTTGAAATATCAGACTGCACTGACAGCCAACACTCTGGAGGGACTGTTTCTGGATTCAGACCATGCCTGACTTCTCCAGTGCTGCACGTGTTTGTGAAAGACGTCTACAGGTTGTGACTGTCACTAAAGGTAAGGAAAGGTGATGAAACAAGATCAAAGGATGGGAAGAGACGGAAAGTAGCATCTGGGGTTTAGGGAAAATGAGTTCAACTGCTAAAAGAATTTGTGAAAAGGGTAAGGATGGGACAATGAAATGTTCATGAACATGTAATAGCTGTATGGGGTGCATCACTGCCTGACAGCGCTGCATGCAGCTCACTGTCACGGGAAAGCGGTAAATAGGAGTAGCTCATCTCTCCATATAGAGTCGCCATATCAGGTTTTCAGGTTTCAGTAGTTTTGATAATTTAACAGCCCTCCTACAGAACCTCAAAAACAGCAGCTCTGCACTGAGGTATCTACAGACATAAGAGCTTTTTTTTTTTTTTTTTTTTTTTTTTTTTCCTGTTAGAAGCATTATAGTATTACACTCATTGACTATTAAGTAAGGAATATTGTGTTAAAGGGAATAAAAATTGATTTTTGAGTTACTTTTCCTGTTCTCAGCCAACTGTAAGTAAACATCATAGACACAGAGGAATGAAGACTATTTTCCATTTTCTAAGACGCAAGAGACATTCATAACTTCCATTACGTGTTCATAAATAACAGCAAGAGGTCCTTATGTCTGTTTTCACAAACAAATTTCACTGTGTATGCAAAAAAGAAAGAAATTAAACAAACCCAACTTGATCACAGTCCTCATGCTTGACAGCAAAAGGAAACACACATCTTACAGAGTCCAGTTAAGCTGACCTTCTACACTGAACTGTGAGAAAACAAATTTTCAAATCTATTCCAGTAGTGGAAAACATCAGGCAACTTCAGGCCCAGAAGTGTTAGTTAGAAAGGCAATCGCTAATAAAAAAAGTTTTTGTGAAGCATGCACAGATGACTCTTATACTCTTCTATTCTCTCATGGCCAAGCTATAAAGCTGATCAGTTGAGTGGCAAGCCTGGTAGCTAGCTCCTAGGGCTCTTTCACAGGTAAAATTTTTTGCATAATGTTCCTCTTTAAGAAAATATTTTGCTATAACTAATCCTTTTAAAATTACACTCAACAACTCAGGGCCACTACATAGAAATTCCAGCTACAGCCAGTGCTTTTGAAATCTTAAGCCACAGTTTGTTTTTTAAGACAACACATAGCTGCTAACAGTTATAATAAATGAATATATTAAGCAGTATTCCACACACAGAATTAATTCAAATGTAAAGTATCCTACAAGAAATACTCTTGGGCTCCCTATTTAGTCTATTGTTTAATTAAATTGTTCTATAAATTAATGGTTCAGCATTACTCTAAGCTATTCCTTTGATTCTGCTTTATGACCACGATTTTAAAAGTGTGTGTCAAACATAAGATCTAAGTCCTTACTTCTGTGTCTAAATATATACCCTAAGTTTAAAAATTACTTAACAATCAAGAAACGGATCCCACTGAAGTTGGAAGTGGCTAGGACTCAGTCCCCACATCACTCCTCTCATTGTGCTGGTAGAGATGGTCTGCATGACCATCCTGACTGGGTAATCGGCTTGCGATAATTTTATTCTGGGGACAGATTACTTATTACTCACCTCATTGTTAGGAAAATTATGTTCACTGCAGGGCCATACAAACAATTATATTGGCTCATTTGAGGTAGTGGAGGGAAATAAAGCATAGTGGGAAGGACTTGTTCAAACAGGTATTGTCTCAGAAAAGTACGTTTGTGAAACGGTGGCTGTAGGGGATGTGTTTATATCAGCAGGGTGTTTTGGAGGAAAGCTGAAAATAACGTCTCACGTAAGGCTTCAGAGTTAGTGTTTTCATCTCTGAAAGATCTGATAATTGATTTTATTCCTCCCCTGACCCTGTCAGCCCCTTTTTTTGGTTGGCCTCAAAACTGAAAAAATGGCAAAAGGTTGCAGATATTTTGGGGGAGCCACAATTTGAACTTTAGCAATTTCAAATTTTGAGAAGAATAAGAAATGATCTGCAATTGCTTTTCTCATCCATCATGCTGATTCTTCTGTCTGCCTCTTCCTGCCTGCAGGAAGCCCCATGGTATTAGAGAAACACAGGCCCTACAGGTCCTTGAAAGCAGCCATTGCCTACCAACTGTTTTTCACAAAGGGCCAGGGTTAATTTTTGTTGGGATGGGATAAAATGACCAGAGAAGCAAAAATATCCCTGCAGAGTTGCTGAATATCAATGTGCACCTTTTTATTGTTAAAAAAATATAAACATACAATGAATAAGAAGATTGTTAGATCTAAAACCATATAAATATTTCATTTTTAAATGTATCTCAGTTGAGAGAAAACTGTCTGTGAACCTTACAGGATAGCAACATTTCTCCTACAGAAAACTTTACAAATAATTTCTATTGTACGTGAAAAATACAGCTCAGGAAATTGTTAAAATGGATAGATTGATCAGAAAACAGAATAGAATAGCCTGGCAAAATCCAGGAAAATTAATTTTAAGAGCTTGGATTCTAAGTCTTCAAATTATTGCTAGCGTTCATGTATTATTTTATCTTAGTGTCTAGAATCATGGGCCAGGACTACACCACTCAGACATAAGTAAATGTGCTAATTTCTGTTCAAGACAAGAGACAAAGCCCAGCAGATGGAGGAAGACGTGCAGGGAAACGACGAGACAGCGCTGGTTAGCATCACAGCCATTTCAATGTATGCAAGTCAAATCATCGCCAAGTTCTTTGCAGCGCCATAAAGTGAAATAGTTACAGAATACTGTAATAACTGTATGTATGCTTACAGAAAGCTCCTTCCAAAAATGTGGTCTACCATAGGAGAGAGTGTGAAGGAATTTGCTGGAAAATTTAACAAATAGGTATCTATGAAGAATGATATAGGGAGAGGAAAAGCTCTGAAAGTCTCTGAAAGTGAAGACATATAAATTTTATTTTTAATGCAATTGTGAGTGAGGATTCAATGGTAGCATATACAGTATTCAGTGGAAGAGTATACATGGAGTCAAAGCACAGGAAAAGGATAGTCTAACTTCCTATATTGGTATTTTTATTGCTTATATTACAGTGGAGCTTAAGAAAGCTAGACATCATCTTGTGATGCACAAGCAAGTACATCATTCAAAAATGTTAAAAATACTCTTTTGCTACTCTATATTATAACATAACTTTGTATGCTTTTGGATTGCATTTCACAACAGCTTGTCATTATTTTTTCTTGATAAAAAATCTATATAAGAAGACTTTTGACATTTTGAAACCATATTTTTGTGAAGTCTCTCTTTCAGTTCTTTGAGATCTCAAGTAAAACACCTTTCCTTTGGCAACACCACATTTGTTTTTTCCCACTCTGTAGTTCTCTGTTTCATAAATATTAATGTTCATTTTATGCGCAGCATTTGCCCATTCTACCACAAGCTAGGTTTTAAAAAATATCAAATACTTTGCATAAATACCAAACGCTGAACTATCTAGGAAGAAGCTCTAATTCCTGAGTTATCTCTGGGAATCATGCCACATGTTTAGCTTCCAAGAGCCTGAACTGAAGTCAATATTTGTAAATATTACCACTGTATTTTTTCAGCTGAAAAATCCAACCTGATAATCTAGCATCCAACTGGATTGGGATCAATGCTAGATGAAACCATCCATTATGTAGGAATTTTATGTGAAATAAGCTGCCTGAGCATAGCTTGTGGATATATACACAAGGCTCAATTCATCTGGGGAAGACTTTATTCTTATCATCCATCAGCCAAAGTGAAGTTCTCACTGTAACTGCACTGTAGATTGTATTTAATATAAACTTCCTGAGTTGAATACCATTATTTCTAAAATAACTTGAAAAACCATTTGCATATTTCCCAGAATGTCGCTTTAGAGTATTGGTCAGACTTTTAACCATCAGTATAAACCTGACAATTGTTCTGGCTCCAACGGTGCACATATTTTGACCGTCCCAAAGGCTTTGTAAGTTTGGTAGAAAAATGAATTTTTGAAGGTAGCCTGAAAACATGCATGGTATCTTAAATAAAAGAGTTATCTTTGGAAACCAATGTTAACTATCACGGTCTGTATGCATAAGCTATTGTTTGTTGACCTTACTATATAACACTCAGAAAGCATTGCTAAAAGTAAATATTCTACTGTTCTAAATTATTCTGTTAATGGGAATTAATATTGGAATTGTGGAATTCCAATATTAGGCAATTGTGTAATAAGATGGATTGTGGAATAAAATGAAAATATTATTATGCTAGTACAATAATTTGGTTAGAGCTTCAGAAAAATTTTACACTATGCTTTGTGAAAACAGTGATTGAGATCAGCTTTTCAAAAGGCAGAAACACAGCTAGTCTTGAGCTGCGGACCACGCAGAAATACATCTCAGTAGTAATTACAAATTACATAGCAAAATGACTTTGACCTGGAAAGAAAAGCTTCTGGAAATTAAATCTGGTAGATTTTAGAGTGTGCTGAATTAACTACTGGAACAGTTTTATAAGACATGTAGCAGTTACTCCATTAGCTGAGACTGGGGCATATTCTTGATGCAAACTCTTACAGTTCCATAACTGCAGGTCAGATAATTCTTCTGGCACGTGGAAACCCTCAGGTGGTGCTTCTGGGTCTTCTGGATTTCAGATCTCAGTTCATCCCTCATAGCAGGGTTGAACAAGGCATACTGAAAAAAAACCTCTGCTAAGTTTGCAACTCTCCTTTGGCAGAGATTCAATAAAATGCCTAAAACAGTGGAATAAATTTAAGCCCCTTGTTGTAATGCCGTGATGGAGAAGGAAGTCTGTCGGAGGAGGCCTTTCTAAAATGCTGGTTGAATGTCAAAGGGTCAGTCGGGGCATGGTCGCTAAGGAAGATGAGTAGTGCAGTGGTTTCAGCATATGAGGGAATCCCCAGTTCTCCCTGAAAATGCCCATTACACAAGAAATGCATGTCTGATTTTTTTTTCTGTGTATGTGTTTTCCTATCTATTGCAGTGTAGTATAATTATATTTTTAAAATAGTTCCTTATTCATTTGGTTGGCATTTATGGCTCAGTTTTGCTCCTGTCAATAGCCATTATAGGCTGCTGCAGCATACCCTCAGGTATTTAGAGCTGGAATCCACCACAGATGTTTGATTCACCTTTGCGATGCCTGTATTTTTGGTCTCAGTCTGCCCAGTGGAATATGCAGCAGTGGGAAATGTAGGCTCCTTACAGGATCTTCCAGAGAAGCAGCAGGTGAAGCAGCAGCTGCCCAAGCAGCTGAAGGTGAAATGCTGAGCTCAGAACTGCTTGTGTCCACCATGCTTCCGCAGACATGCCTCTTGCTTTAGAAATTCATAATCCTGATCTCTAAATATTCTTTGGATTCAGAGAGAATGACTCTTTCTGAAGTTGTGCTCACAGCATCCACTAGAAAAGGGAAACCTCGATCTAGTTGTTTTTTCTGTGATATATACCATATCAAATATTCATTTATAATGAATATTTGGTATTTAGAGTAACTGCATATGCACACATGCTTATTTGCATGTGTCTATGTGCATGTATAACTACCTATAAAACAGATGTAATATCAAGTACTTAAACCTCTATTGAAATAAAGCTAAAACTTATTTCTACTCTTCAGCGATCAAGAGATCAGTGACCATTGTAGTCATTTTTCCTTTGTTCTCTCTCCTCTGCAATAAAGTCATCAGTCCCTAAAAATTAGAACCTCTCCATTAAGGTAGAATAAGAGGAACCCATTCCAGAACTCTTTACAGCCTGTTCAATTTAAATTGGATCCTGTAGGAATTCTTAAAGGATCAAATATGAGCTATGTTAAATGGGGCTTTTTCTTTCCTCTTCTAAATAATTCCACTGAGTTAAAGAGCTGGCCACATCACTGAGAGCTGCAGGGTGATGTTCAGAATTAGCTAGATGATATGAATGAAATTCTACAGCAGATCTATGAAGGTTTCATTAGAGGTCTATGAAAACACCATTAAAATATCGAGACTAAAAATATACTAATAATTTTGAATTTTTGATGCTTACTACATCAGCATTAGACACTTCTTCCTCATATGTTCGTTTCTTTTGCCTCTTCCAAGGTTTGAAATTAAATTTACTTGTATTTCTATGATGGCTTTACAGTTTGCAGTCTTGGCTCAGATATCACTCATACTCCTCACAGACTGATTTCCTGCAAGATCCTACTAAGGTGATTAAGGGACTGGAGCATCTGTCCTGCAGAGGAAAGGCTGAGAGAGCTGGGACTGTTCAGCCTGGAGAAGAGAAGACCAATGGGGGGAACTTCTCAATGTGTATAAGTATCTGAATGGGGGGATCTTCTCAATGTGTGTAAGTATCTGAATGGAAGATGTAGAGAGGATGGGGCCAGACTCTTTTCAGTGGTGCCCAATGACAGGATGAGAGGCAATGGGAACAAACTGGAACACAGGAAGTTCCATCTGAACATGAGGGGAAACTTCCTTACTGTGAGGGGACAGAGCACTGGAATAGGTTGTCCGAAGAGGTTGTGGAGTCTCCTTCCTTGGAGAGATTCAAAAGATGTCTGGATACGATCCTGGGCAACCTGTTCATGCTTGAGGTGACCCTGGTTGAGCAAAGGATTTGAACAAGATCTCCAAAGGTCCTTCTAACCTCAATCATACTGTGATTCTGTGAAATTAAAGCAAAGATAGTGTTGTATCCACTGGATATATCCAGAATATTTACTTCCTTGTTAGTGGTAAAATTCACACTGAATTTGCCAAGACACTTTATTTGTATGTGATCAAACAAAGTTGCTTCCGAGGAGCTCTTGGTTTGTAACATTGTATGAGTGAAAGGGGAGTGAAGAAACAAAAAGACCTACAGTAAAATGTTTTATTTTTGTATTCAGTCAGTCACACCTCTCCATCTTATAGATTTTTGGTTTCATCCAAACTGTTCACACACTGTCATTGAATTAAGAGGGACAAGGATTTTACCAAATGTGTTCAACTCTGTAACTGACTCACAACGGATGAACAGACGGATTTAGGTTGACTTAACTTGCCATTCTTGTTAAAACCAATGCCTATTCTATGGATACAACAAAAGGATCATGATTCATGTTGTCTGAGCTCAGGACAAATCCAGAATCATTCTTGCGTTAAGTATGTGCACACAGTATTGTCAGTTTGGGAGCGAAAATAAGAAAAGGGCCCTTCCTGAGATCTCTTAGGTAACCAAATCCACTCAGTGACTAACTATGCCTATTTTACGATACAGATTTATTTCATGGGGTAGTCACAATTTATGTAAGAAATCTGAAGCATTTTTGACCAGTTCAGTTAAGGGAGGAGCTTTATAAAACTAGATGCTGATTAATGTTTGGATGAATACACAAAGATTCAAATGTTATTCAGTTTTCTCAATCAGATAAACACCTCAACCATTCAAACTTCTATGGTTCTTAAAATTCACATTTAACTAACATATAGACAGAATCAAAAATGACTGAAAATTCGACTGGTTTTCATGTCATTCTGAAAAGATAGATTATTGAGTGTTTTTTCAACATGGTCAGTTCTGACTCCAACTACAGGTTGAAAGTTCAGATAGTAATATTATTTTGAAAACAGAGGGTAGAGCTTTTGTACTTCACTTGGTATAGTAGGAATGCTATCTAAGGATAAGTTGTAGAAATAGTTGATATTTCTCTCCCATCTTTCATTTATACATTTGTCTGCATAGGGAAACAAATTAGATAAATTGAATTGCTCTGATTTGGAAAAAATCAGAACCACAGATTAGGTATAATTAATATAAGATATTATTGGCCCTCACTGGGAATGTGCATGTGGACAGCAGGTGCACTGATGTCTGTTGCTCCTGGATACAAAAACAGAAAATAAAATGGGAAAACCCAGAGCCAGTGTAATCTCACTCATTCCAGAAGAGCTAAAACTTTGTTTTCCTATAAAGCAAATAGATATTCTAGATTTCGAAGTGCCAAATTCTCTAGCCAAGGAAAGCAGAGATCTATCCTTTACTGCTGAGGCCGCCTACTTTGATCCTCCTCCCAAAAAAGAGAGTGAAAGCTGAACAATTAGTTGGATTGTGATAATTCGTGGGTGTCTCTTTTCTTCTGCTTTCAGGTTTTTCATGGTGCAACTAGAGCTCCAATCAGGCAGGCTGGTCTGGAGTCACCCAAGCATCATCTCTAAGTATCATTTGATACAACGATGATTTGCTTCTAGGAAGAATCAATGACAATAGCTAATGCTGATGATTTGCTATGTCATTATTTTTGTTTTATATGGAAATAAAACCTGAAGGGAGCTGCATCTAAAAGAAGCTGATAAACTATTGGAGGGAGGACACTTGCACCCTGATGGAGCTGGTAAAGTTGTCATTTATAAATAATCTTTCTAAGTCCTGTCATTGCAAAGTAATTAAATATTATTTTGTCTGATGTGTAGAAGAGGAAAGGACATGTATTCAACACCAGTAGGTGGCTGAAATACAGCTAAAATCTATTTAAATAGGTCATATCTGCTAATATTCAATGTCTTAAGAAATGCCTTACCTTTCATCTTCCACTGATCATGGTGCAATATCAAAAGGGGTATTATTATCAAAATAAAATTGTCACTGGTTATATGTCACTTCGATTTCCCCCCATTTAATTTTGTTTTCTCTCCAGTCTCCAGGAACACATTAAGCAATACATGAAGAAATAGTGGTTAAGTTTTCTCTTCTGTACATACCTGTGAAATCAAAGGCAAACCAGTGACATGCAGTGATATAGTGGTGATCTCTGTATTGGCGATTTAGACTAGTTAAAATACTCTACTATGTTATGTTTGTTACTTTTTGTTATTTTCTTTTTACACTGTTATTCATGCATATTGGCTGCTGGAATATTTAGAATTTATTTCATAATTTACACTTATATTTTTGAGATTTGTGCAAAATACTCTACTGAAATGGTTAGCTGGAGGATTCATTAAAAAAAGTTTCATAAGTTATTTTGAAATAATGCTCATTATAGAACAAAACCACTTTTTAAATTGGCAGACTATTTTAGAATTCTTTTTGTGTTTTTTTTTTGTTCTTTTCACTCTTTTGTTTTGTTTTGAGTTGTTTGTTTTTCTTTTGGGGATGTGATTGACTGAATTACACTCACAATTGGGAATGCTTTTTCCTTTTCTTGAAAGTAATATTTGCCATTTACGTTTGCAACTGTAACCTTTCAAAACTTCCTCACCTCTTGCAAAGACTCAGAGAACTGAAACTAAGGGTGGAAAAAAAACTCCACATTAGTCATTCTACAGACGATATAAGATAAAATGAAAAGAAAGGTAGGAAAAGATAGAAATGAGAAAATGGCAACCAAAACTTGGAAGCATTTTGTTTAATAAAAACATTCAACCAGAAATCCCATGGCAACTGAATCTTACAGAATTATATATTTTGGGAAATTTCCATTGCAAAATAAAACTTAAAATAATTAACTATTGTTTTTAATTAACGTTAGATCAGCCAGGATAGAATTACTGAGATGAAATTTAAATTGCTGTAACCAGGTGCTGGAGTTAACAGTCCCCTGAGATGAGAATGAGCATTTACACTGTCAGATGGTTCCATGCCAGTCTATATTTGGCTTGCATTCGGTTCACATTCAGATCTATTTTTTGGACATTTTTTTCCTATAAGAGAATGTTTAAAATATGTAATACATACTCTAAGGGCAATTTCTTCTTTCTGAGTAAGTGAAAAGTGCCAGCTTGTTTAAATCCTGCTCAAGTCACTGCCATCGTAGATGCAGGCTTGAAGGTGGTTGACCTGCTTTGCAGTTGACTATTGAAATCTGAACAGATATTGCAAGGGAAAAATAACAACTAGCATAGCAGCTGCAAAAATATGAACAAAAGGCATGTACAAATATTTTCCCCAATGTTTACATCACAGACTTGTTATCAATTTTATTGCTTACAGAGAAAGCTCTTAAGATTTACAAAGGATGAACTTAAGAGGGATAAATGATAAATTTAAAAGTGTCCCTCCTGTTTAAAATAGATGCATAAAGCTTTCTCTCTATCTTATATTTTGCATAATTCAACACTGATAGGGTGTGGACATTTTATATAATTAGCTTCTTGGAATCTGATTGTTAGAATTGCAGTTGTCACCTGATTCTAGAGTTGGGGAAATACCACAGCTTTTACCAACCTATGGAGTAAACTCGCATGGTACATGTGACCCTGGAGCAGGGAGCTTATCGCTTAAATAAGCATCAAGAAAACTTAAGAACCAGTGCAATTTGGAGTGTACTCTTTCATGTAATTTTTATAAACCTTAGAGTGTAGGTAATGCCAGATTTTTATTTTTGCTCTCAATTTCCTCCTTTGTTTACCTCTTCTTTCTTTATGAAGGCTTTGCATTCCCTCTGATCTTTCTTTTCTTTATTTTGCTGCTTTTTGATTGCTTTCCTTACTATTTATCTACTGTAAGATTTTTCTCTCTATTGATTTCTTTATATTTTCTGTCTGCAACATGAACTCATTAAACAATTAGAGATTTCTTTTTCTTGCAAATGCAGTATCTATTAGATTACTTTATCATTTTTATTCTGTTTTGCTTATTTTTCATTCTTTGAATTAAACATCAATCCATCTTCTTAATTTCATGTCTTCATTATAAGCAGCTCTTGTTAGTTTTATCTTTTTGTTCCTGTCTTTCACTGTCTATACCGTTTTGTGGCATTAGCTTAGAGTCATTAAAATGAATCATCTTTACTTCCGCGACAGCGCTGGTAGCAATTTCTTCTCTCTTCAGTAGAAATGAAGTAGTGAGTGAGAATTACAGAAACGCTGTCAGTTGTTTATTCTACGTCCAACGCTATCTTGCAAGTGAGCTTCCTGAAGAAGCCTTGCTTACAGTAGCAAGGAAAAGCAGTGATGACTCATTGCTCAGTACCCTACTTATCATACCTGCTGAAAGCCCAACCATTCATTTCCCAGCTGCCAGGCGGAGGGTAAAACTGTCTGTTCACTTCGCAGCAGAGATTTTGTTTGGAACCAGCACGAGCTGCCTCCTGTTAATGATGTTAAATAGCTGACTGTCATGGCTTGCTGGTACTTTCAGAGATTGTGGGCTGGCAAAAATCCACTATAATCATTTCTTTATTTAATCATTTTATCAAATCCAAGGACTGCATGTTGCAGTTCCAGGTAGAGCAGGAAGTTTTGGAAATAATGGTGCTAGCTCCTCTGCTGTGAGTGTCTCGGTGCTCCTTCAGATTTGCCACCTCTAACTGAAGGCCTTGAACTGAAACAGGAGATATCTGAAGGGAGGACGTTCAGATCGGGATCCAAACTTCACTGTGTGGGTCTGGCTGTGCACTGGAGTGAACTGGAACCCTAAAATTAAGGCACACGGAGCTTGGAGTTTGCTGTGATTCCAGATCCCAACTTTGAGCTTGCTCAAAGGCCGAGAAAAATGGGTGCGCGCAGACCTCCGGGAAGGAGGCTCAAGTGCCCGCCTCGCTTTCGAAGCGGCGCAGGTGGGGGACGGATAGGATGTCCATCTGTTACAATCTTCTCCCTAGCAGCCGAACACTATCAGTATTAAGACTGTGTGGACCATTGAGCTGATTCAGTATCGTAATTCCCACGCTCTGTGTTTAGTAAATCTCCTATGATTAAAGCACGCTCTCATTTCACGCTAAAAGTACAATATCCGATTTAAAACATTTCTCAGCTCCCATGTCCTCAGCTGCCTAAATCCTATGGCTTGTCTGCACCTTCTCCACATTAACAAGGAACATCGGATCCCAAACATGCTTCATTCTCCATCCTACAATCATTTCTGGATCTCAGTCTTGTCTCAGGAAAACTGTTCCCCTCCTCTGCCCCTTCTGAACTATTTAGAAATTTTTCCAAAAGCCCTAGTTAATGTTTCCGAGACCAAAGCAGACTCTTTTCCCCACAAGCATTCAACAGCACCAGAAAAGAGATCCCCAGCAAGACCATTCAAAGCCGGGAAAGCCGACAATATGGCAAACCAGTAAGAACAGAGATGTCCGTCGCCCGCGGAGCTCCCGATCTCTGACTGCCCGTCTGCTGCCCGCCCTGCGTGGTGGCAGCGAGTGCCTGAGGACCTGGAACGACATGAAGGGCTGAAATCTATAGTGGTATAATTTTTCAAATTAAAAAGGGCACTTTAATTTCTTTTTATCTATTTCTTTTGTATTGTACAGCAGGTACAAGGGGGAACTTTCTAAAAGATGTGCTGGAGGTAAGTAACCAAGACTTGCAAACGCGGTAACTGTGAATAACTAAGAGCCTTGTGGGGTATTTATATAGTAAAAAAGGAAAGAAAGCGCTGTAATAGTAATTGAAGAAAAGACACCAAGAGTTTTGAAGACACCTAAAACGCGATGATTCTAGCATAATTCAACTTATTAATGACAGAAGTTAGGGAAAAAAAAATGATATTTAGGTTATTTCACAGCTACTTTTGCTATTCTGACAGGTTCCTTTAATCCAACAGAAAGGTTCAGCACAACTGATCTTAAGATTTTACCTTTCTTGCTTCCCATTTCCTATAGTTTTACGACTCTTTATTCATGGCTGTATTTTGCATATATAACTTGTGTGCATTTTTATTTTTCAATGCAGCTCACAATTTGCCACTTTTGCAAAGCACTCTGGAAATCTTGAAGCTAACAGGAGGAATTTTAATGTGATATAATATTTTTAATATTGTATGAAATTAGGAAGCAACACAAACAGAGTCATTATACATAATTTTATTTGAGTCTGCAATTTTTCCTGTATGGTTTCATACATATAAATGGAATACCCAGAGTCTGGCCATGTGTTAACGTCTCACATTTCCTTTCCTGCCACAAATGCTGCTTATTATAATAGTATGAACTGAAATATGTATTTTTATTGCTGATCCAAATGAATAAGAAAGTAGAAACACACAAATATGAATTTGTTTTTCAATATTACCTATGTCTGTTTTATAGCCTGATAAAAATTTGAGTTGACACAGTACTGAATAAAAGTGGCCCTATACAGTATGTTTATTCAAATATTTAATTTGTGAAATTTAATAAAACAACAATTTAAACAAGTAAGGATTAGTCAAATACAAAAACTATTAGAAACATTCACATAATTCAAAATAAAATTCTCAACCATTATCAGATGTAGGAAAACCACATAAGAATCCATAAAAAAGTTTTCAAGCTCCAATAAGTTAGATATAATAGGCCTTTTTTGTCAAACACAAAAATAAATATTATTGATTTTATGAATAAATACATTTTCTTAAATGATTTAGAAAGCTCTGTTTATTCATATACAGACAGTGTTTAGAATATGTAGTAGCCAGTATGTCTGCAGATATATTTATGTTGGACTGTTTAGATTGGCTTCACCTCTGTAATAATTTATAACAGTTTCAATGTAAACCTGCCATTGAGCAGGTCATAAAGGTCCTGCATTTTAACCATCATAATTTCAGATAAACCCACAAAACTATTTCTTGCAGGAAAGCTCTAGTTAATCCTTGAATATCTTTGGGATGGAATTTGTTTTTTTATTTAGGCAAATTTAAAGACTAATAAAGGCTGCATTTTAACTATGTTTGATATTCCAGTACTGGTGATAATTTAAAATATATATTTTTTGTTTTGTTTTACAGCAGTAACTCTTCATTGACACTTATTAATACAAAAATTCTGCCCTTCCATTGATTTCAAGTCTTGCTCGAAAGAGAAAGCTACTGTTCATTTTTAAATGTTTCATTATACACTAGAAATGCTAAAATAAATACAGTAGTGTTTTTTCTACATGAAATAAAGATAGATCAATGCCATTTGTTTTTCACTTGATAGAAGCTTCTTAAAGGCATGGATTTTGCATGTGTAAGAGTTTCTTATTTAGGAAAGGTGATTTCAACCTCTAATGAAAAAAAAAAGTATTTTATCAAAATGAGTGCATTCTACTAAAGTTCTACCTACATATAGTCAATAAAATGTTTTAAATACTATAAAATGAACACAAAAAATAACTGCCAGTAGTTTTTAATTAGTCTTTCAAAGAAACAAAAAACAGTAACAAAAATGTTGTGGATATAAAAATTGATTTGTTTTTCACTTAAGCAAAATTTTGACTTTGCTTTGTGTCTTTTCCACTGCAGTGAGCCACACAGTACTAAAGAGGTTTAATATAACACTTTGTTAAATTTCAGATCTTACTCACGAAGTTCTGCTGCTCCATGCTGATCATTAGAAGAGCATAGGACCTAAAGGAGTGCTCTCACCCTAAAACTATGCCATCATCTACCAGAAATTCAATGAATCTCGAGTTTACTCTATAAAAATACACAGAGCTCCAGGTTACATTTCCTTTTCACACAGATTTGTTGTATTGCTCATCACTTCCCCGCTCCACTCAACTTGCCCTGGCGAGTCAAGCCAGCCCAGGGCTTGAGACAGTGAGTACAGAGGAACCCTCGCAGAATGACTGCAAGAAATTGAGGAAATTCTGGGGTGGGGGTTTTCCCAATAAAAGAAAGAATTTGAAAGCCTTAAGCATGTTCCCAAATACCAGATTACACAGACTCTGTCAAGGTGATGCAGCTATTAACTCTTTACCAGTTTTTGATGGCACAGGAACAGTGTATCTACTAGTGCTTGTCTGGCATCATTCCTCTAACCTCTAATGCCTGCTATCATCCGATGAATCATTGTCAGTAGAAAGGTGGTTGGGGAATACAGGGAAGTAACCTGATTTCTCCAGGTTGAGCTAACTTAAGATGTATTCCTTCACTATTTAGGGTCACAATTAGAGTTTTATTTGAATACTTTGCTGGTTTAATTCTAGAAAGCCACTAGTTATGAGAGAAAATACTGAATACTAACTCCAGCACTATAGCCTGTTTTAAATATATTTTCCTGGATTTACTAAATAAACAGAACCATTAAGACAAAACAAATGGATAAGGCTGCCTAATATTGGTCACAGTGCTTCATATACTACTATAGGGTTGATTTTTTGATACTTTCTTACATAATTCCAAAGCCTTTTTCCTGCTGATTTTTCAAATGAAATTGGGGGGCTTCTCAAATGTCATTTTGTTTGATATAAATGCCCTAATGATGAATGCGTCATCACAGGATCATGAAAGGAAGCATAGTTTTTTTTGTTTTGGTTTTGGTTTTTGTTTTGTAGAGTTCGTCATTTATCCCCGGTAGTTCCATCTAAGGCCCAAAAGTTCCTTTCGTATTAAGTACTGTAAAAACATAGAAGAGAAGTCTTTTGGTACAAATCAACATTTTGTGTGGTTTTCTACACTGGAAAAATAAGGAAAATTAGTTCCTCTCTTTGCTAGAGAAGTTAAAGAAGTGCTTCGGTGACCTTTGACAGTGAATCCTCATTTTGTAAATAACTGAGCCATCATAGAAGTCGAAGTTCATTCACAGGTATGAATTTCTCTGTGCATATATTAATATATGTATATACTGATAATGGACTCCAGACCAAATAATGTAGATGACATTTCCTGTAGAAATGCTATGTTAAATCTCTATCTGAAGGTTTATTTTGTACATTTTATTCTCATAGCACGTAAATCTGTTTAATACAGCTTCCTGTCCATCTTGTTATCTAATTGATCAATCCATCCTGTACTGCATTTCTGAGGAATGTGAGACCCATGTGTCAAATGCACATGCAGCTTATTCATGATGTAGACCCAACAGTCAGACACAAGGATGATAGAAATGAGCAGGGTAACTTACTCTAGCCCTGCACAATATATTGAGGAGCCATTACTAGTAACTTTTGTACAGTAATGATTATTGGAAATTTCATAGATAGCTCACTTTTGGCCAAGGCAGAAGTCTGGGCACAGAAAGGGTCTATTTCTCTCTGCCCTCAAGTGTAACTACATCTCCAGTGACTACGGGCTGAATGGATGCTCTTTGTTTAGCAAATCCAGCCAAAAACAGAGGGCTTGAATGTTGCTTTTCAGTGAAGCATGTAATAGATTGTGTTTTAAAAATATCTGGAATGGTTTATATTCTTTTCCTGCAGACCCTGACTCCATTCTGCAAATTTACAGGAGCAGGGATTGTTTCATTATTACTGGCGCTCAGATGCTCCTGAGTGACACGTGCTTCCCTCTGCTTCTGGTCTAGCTTCTGTAAATGCAAGCTTTCCAAGTGTGCAAAATAGTTGCTATTCCTCTTCCATGTCCTCCACCTCAGTTTCTCGCTGGAGACTGCTGGATTTTGTGCTTAAAGCTTGGCTTGTGAGACAACTTCGAATGAAAACTGCTAGAATTAGACAGTGATGTTTTAGACTGGAAGGAATTTGATGCTGAGCATGGAGATACATGGGTCATTAATGATGATATTCTCTTATTCACAAACATTTGTGTGATCTGGGCCAGCTACTGTAGGAGAGTTTCTATTTTTTTTTCCTGGTGCCACATTTTTATTAGCTTTGGTTATAGAAATATTCCAAGACAGAAAAGGTCACACCGGCTTTCCTCTGTAAATATTTAAGTATAGACTGTGTGGACACATGGCAGGTATAAACCAGACTCAAGTGATCTCCAGGATGGTGACAGTCTGTCTAATCTAATCTAAGTATTATTACACATGGTGCATGCTGCCTCTGAATTTAAGCATAGTCATGGTGCAACGGGCCTATCATTACACTATTTTCTTAGTTATAGTGTAAAACAAACTCACATGTGGCATAACATATATACTTGACAGGAATGTTGTTATACTCGTGGTACATAAGACAGTGACTGATATCTTGTTTAATGATCTCACAGCACTGGCAACAAAGCTGAATCACATGCACGGCCTCTGCTCACATGCACCCAAAGAGGCAGAAGGATCAACTCAGCCTGCTACGGTTCAGTGGCCTTTTCCCCACTACCTGCAGCTGGCCCCTTGCAAAGCTATTAAAACAGATTTTCTGATATGTTTTTTTCCCCTCTCACTCTTTTGAGCCTTTTGCCAGTCTGTCTCTCTCTTAATTTTGAACTTCTTTTGCATGCTCCCTTCACCGAGATCGTATCAAATTCTCTGCTGTGTAAATTGGCATGGCTATGCTGCAGTCAGAGGCTCTTTGCCAGTTTACACTGAGAATCCATCCCTAAACAATTATACTCAGCAGTACCAAAAAACCACTTAAATCAACAGAAAATGTGGAGAACTTTTGGGCCCAAATCCCACTGCTTTCAGTTTCTTAAGTCAGAGAAACTACCAGGAAACAAGGCAATGGGAACAGAGCTGGAGGTGGAGTAGAACTCAAGGCACAATTAATCCATTCTTTCAGCAATCAGAAGTAGCGATCACAGGACAAACCCATTGTTGTTAGTTCCATAGCTAGCAAGAAATATGAATGAGCAAAGCGGTTAGTATTTAAAATAGAAAAAAAGTATTCCCTCTGAATTTTTCTGTATTTCTCATTTTGGTTTTGAACCCTATAACTCTGCAGATGCTGTGCTTGACTTTAGCTTACAGAGACAACAAAAAGACAAATACAGACATCAGCATTTTATCACAATTCCATAAAAGATTGTTAAGAATACAGGGTCAGCAACCTCATTAGCACAA